>NW_020172779.1:13643994-13904534 GCF_003031525.2 Neophocaena asiaeorientalis asiaeorientalis
TTTTTTTCCGGTACGCGGGCCTCTCACTGTTGTGGCCTCTCCCGTTGCAGAGCACAGGCTCCGGACGCGCAGGCCCAGCCGCCATGGCTCACGGGCCCAGCCGCTCCGCGGCATGTGGAATCTTCCCGGACCAGGGCACGAACCCGTGTCCCCTGCATCGGCAGGCGGACTCTCAACCACTGCGCCACCAGGGAAGTCCCCCAGTGCTTTTCTTTAGTAATTCATTAATCCATT
The DNA here is from genome assembly GCF_003031525.2 of Neophocaena asiaeorientalis asiaeorientalis. Lineage (NCBI taxonomy): Eukaryota > Metazoa > Chordata > Mammalia > Artiodactyla > Phocoenidae > Neophocaena > Neophocaena asiaeorientalis. The sequence continues at coordinate 13,644,229 of NW_020172779.1, forward strand.
TTTTAAAAAAGATAATTTATTTTTGTCTGTATTGGGTCTTCATTTCTGTGCGAGGGCTTTCTCTAGTTGCGGCGAGCTGGGGCCACTCTTCATCGCGGTGCGCAGGCCTTTCACTGTTGCGGCCTTTCTTTTTGCGGGGCATAGGCTCCAGACGCCCAGGCTCAGTAGTCGTGGCTCACGGGCCCAGTTGCTCCGCGGTATGTGGGATCCTCCCAGACCGGGGCTCAAACCCCTGTACCGTGCATTGGCAGGCAGATTCTCAACCACTGCGCCACAAGGGAAGCCTAGATGACCCTTTTTATGTCCCTAAGTAAGTGCAGTCTCATTGGTGTTTCGGGGAACGTGGTGGCATAAGCATTTTCTCAGGGGCTGGTCCTTTGTTGGTACTGGGGTGGCGGTCGACCGTCCTGGAGCCTTTACATGGAGCTTGGAACGTGTTGGTTTAGCATTTACTAGCACTTGCTGTGTGCGTAATGAAATAGGATAAGAGAGAAACTGGAGCATCTTTTATGGGCTGCGAATATACACCCCAAGCTGTACTGTTCCCCCCCCTTTTTTTTTTTTTTTTTTTTTTTTTTTTTTTTGCGGTACGCGGGCCTCTCACTGTTGTGGCCTCTCCCGTTGCGGAGCACAGGCTCCAGACGCGCAGGCCCAGCGGCCATGGCTCACGGGCCCAGCCGCTCCGCGGGGCACGAACCCGTGTCCCCTGCATCAGCAGGCGGACTCTCAACCACTTTGCTACCAGGGAAGCCCTGTTCTGTTCCCTTTGAGGACCATAGGCTGAAAGAGGAGACTACGTTTCTTGCTGAGGAAACTCGTATTCCACGTTCTAACCCCGTCTGCCATCTTAGGTCTTGTGGACGAAGGTGCAGAAAAGACTGCTCTCCATGACATCCACCTAGGAGGAGGTTGAGGTGTTTGATATAATTGTTTATTAAGAAGCGAGAAGAACAATTTCTGGTCAGAAAAGCTAGTGAAATGTGAGGGCAGGATTTCTTCTGTTATTTATTGAGCATTTGTAAACTGAGCCCATAGTAGCAATTCAATGTGTATGTGTTGTTTGTTTGTTTGTTTTTGCGGTACGCGGGCCTCTCACTGTTGCGGCCTCTCCTGTTGAGGAGCACAGGCTCAAGACGCGCAGGCGCAGCGGCCATGGCTCACGGGCCCAGCCACTCCGCGGCATGTGGGATCTTCCCGGACCGGGGCACGAACCCGTGTCCCCTCCATTAGCAGGCAGACTCTCAACCACTGCGCCACCAGGGAAGCCCTGTATGTGTTTTTTTGAACGCAGATATTTACTTTTTTTTTTTTTCAGAATTATTTATTGAACATCTACTATGTTCCAGGCACTGTTCTAGGTTTTGGGGATGAAAAGCTGAACAAGAGAATTGCACCATCATGTCCCCTCGGTCCACCTCTGATTTCAGCTGTCCATGTGGTGGACAGTCTCTTGCAAGTCCAGGCTTGCCTCAGACTGCCAGTGTGCTTCCTATGACTCCAGTTGTGGGGTTTTCTGGTTTTTTTCCAAAACAGCGGGAACTTCTTTGTCCCACGAACAGGTGCAGCCAGAAGTGTTAACACCCCTGGGAGCAGCCCTCAACAGTGGGGTGGGAGCTGGTAGATAAAGCCTGCAGCTTCCTGTCTCTCAGGAGATGATTCTGGGAGGCCTTCTGTAACTCTTAAGTCCTTGTGAAGTGGAGTTCTTGTTATCAACATCCACCTTAGTAATGCGTGCTTATATTGACTTTTTTTTCTTTCTCACTATCCCCAGTCTCTTGCTTCTGCTTCCTGGTATCACATTGTAGAAGAAACGATAGGCTCGCCACCCTGGTCTCACCTCTGCTTTTAGGGAAACCAAGCCCTGAAGGAGCCTACATTCTAGGGCAGCACTGTCCAAAAGAAATACAGTGGGAGCCACATACACAATCAAAAAACTTCTAGTAGGCACATTAATAAAAGTAAAGAGAAACAGGTAAAGTTAATTCTAATAGTATATTTAATCTAATATACTCAGAAAACTATCATTTCAACATGTAATCAATATAAAAAATTATATTTATTAATAAGATACTGTGTATTTTTTTTTCTGTGGTAAATCTTTAAAATTCAATGTGTAATTTTCACTTATGGTGCATCTCATAACAATGAATGCTAAAGTTTCATTGGAAATACATGATTTGTATTTTGATTTCATAAAATTTATAGTTGAAAAGTATTTTTCCTTATGCTAGTTTTTCTAAACACACTTAAAGTTGTCCAGTAACTAAATCAAGTTTCCACTTCTAAATTGAAATTAATTGAAATAAAATAAAATATTCAGAGCCTCAGTAGTACTAGCCTCATTTCAAATGCCCAGTAGCCACATGTAGCTACTGTATAGACAGACAATACACAAAGTAAAAGAGTAACACATATGCTAGGTTAGGTGGTGATGAATGCTAGGGAGAAAAATAAATGCAGGGAAGGGACTTAACTACTATTGGGTTGATGACAGTTACCATTTTCAGTTAGGGTTACCAGACTTAGCAAATAAAAATGCAGGACATCTAATTAGATTGGCATTTCAGATAAACAACAGATAATTTTATTTAACTATATTTTTTTATTGAAGTATAGTTGATTTACAATATTATATTAGTTTCAGGTGTACAACATATTGATTCAGTATTTTTATAAATTATACTCTTTAAAGTTATTGTAAAATAATGGCTATATTCCCTGTGCTGTACAGTACATCTTTGTAGCTTATTTTATACACAGTAGTTTTTACCTTTTTAATCCCCTACCCCTATACTGCCCCTCCCCCTCCCCTCTCCCTATTGGTAACCACTAGTTTGTTCTCTGTATCTGTGAGTCTGTTTCTGTTTTTGTTACACTCACTAGTTTTATGTTTTAGATTCCACATGTAAGTGATAAGATACAGTATTTGTCTTTATCTGACTTACTTCACTAAATGTAATACCCTCCAGACCCATCCATGTGGTTGTAAATGGCAAAATTTCATTCTTTTTTTATGGCTGAGTAATATTCCAGTGTGTGTGTGTGTGTGTGTGTGTGTATGTGTATGTATGTATGCGTATATATGTATATGTATATATATATATATATATATATATATACACACACCATATCTTCTTTATCCATTCATCTAGCAACAGAACATTTTAAAGTATAAGTCTGCCCTATGTAAAAATGTCCCAGATATTGCATGGGACATTGTCATACTAAAAAGTTACTCTTTGTTTATCTGAGCATCCTGTACTTTATCTGGCAACCCTAAATGGGTGGCCAGCAGATACCTCGCTGAGAAGGTCTCTTTGAATGTAGACACGGGGGAAGCAAGGGCATGAATCACATGGGTATCTGGGAGAGCAGGTGGAAGGGACAAATGCAAGGGTCTTCAGTGGGCACATTTTTGGTTGAGCAGAGGGTTGACATGGTACCACTTATATTTGAACAGGATCTCTGGAGCTGCCATGTTGAGAACAGTGTGAAGGGGTCAACAGCATAAGCTGGGAGAGACAGGAGGCTACTGCAGTAATCCAGGCTAGAGGTGATGGTGGCTTGGACCAGAAGGGGGTCGGATTCTGGATGTATTCTGAAGGCAGAGTCGGCTGCATTTACTGATTGGATAAGCGTGAGAGGTAAGTCAAGGACTCCTAGATATGTGCCCTCCACCTGGAAGGATGGAGTTTTCATGTACAGAGATAGGAAGCAAGGTTGAACATTAGGGGAGGGGCAGAGCTCAACAGTTTGTTTTGGACACGGTAAGCTGGAGGTGCCTGTTAGACTCTCAAGTGGAGATGCTGAGTCAGCCAGCTGGAGCTCAGGTGAGACAGCTGGCTGGAGTTAAGTTGAGAGATGGAATTCAAAGCCATGAACCTGGATGAGATCTGCAGGGGAGTGAGTCTGAGTCAGAAAGAGGAAAGATCCATGGGCTGAGCCCTGGGTCACTTCAAAAGTATTCTAATCCTCTCACCAAGCCCAAGAGTTTGGGCCTGTGAGAATTTCCATTTTCTTTTCTCTTTTTTAAACTTTTTCTCTTATATCAGAGTAGAGCCGATTAACAATGTTGTGATAGTTGCAAGTGCACAGCAAAGGGACTCAGCCATACATGTCCATGTACCCAGAGAATTTCCATTTTCATGGATGAAGGATTTGAGGCTTGGAGAAGGGAAGGAATCTGCGAAAGCCGGAGGCAGAGCTGGATGAACTTTCCTATTGGTCTCTGTTTCCTTCTTTCCCCATCCCTTCTCTGCATACATAAGCCAGAATGAGCTTTTTATTTTTAGATTGTTTAAAATATTTAAATACACAGAGTGTGAAAGTCGCCATTTTAATGATTTTAAAGTGTCTAATTTAGTGGCATTTAGTCCATTCACAGTGTTGTGTGACCATCATCACTCTTTAGTTCCAGAACATTTTCATTACCCCAAAAAGGAAACTCTGTATCTCCAGTCACTCCCCATCCCCTCTCCCCCTGGCAACCACTAAGCTGCTTTCTGTCTCTATGGACTTGCCTATTCGGGGTCTTTCCTATAAATGAAATCATACAGTATGTCTTTCTTGGTGTGTGTCTGGCATGTATTAGTACTTCATTCTTGTTTACGGCCAAACAATATCCCACTGTATGGATATACCACATTTTGTTTTGCCATCATGCAGTGATGGACATTTGGGTTGTTTCCACCAGCCAGAATGACTTTTTCAAACAGAAGTCAGATGATGTTATTGTCTTCTCTCCCCCCACCCCAACCCTCCCATAGCTCCCAATCACACTTGGGACCAAATGCAAGTCCTTACCGAAACCCTAGTGGCCTTACCTCCTCTGGCCTCTGCCTGCCTCCCCACCCCCGATCACTGTTACCCCCTTCAGGGCAGCACTGGCCTCTGGGAAGCTCCTTGCACACACCCAAAGCCCCTTCTGTACCTTTGTGCTTGCTTGCTTTGCACACTCCTCCCCAGATAGCCCCCCGCTCCAATCTCTACTAAAATGTACTCCCCTGCCCCCCATGTAAAACTCCACCTCCAGCTCACGGGCTCTAGGTGCGCGGGCTTCAGTAATTGTGGCACTTGGGCTCAGTAGTTGTGGCTCACGGGGCTCTAGGCATGTGGGCTTCAGTAGTTGTGGCGCACAGGCTTAGTTGCTCTGCAGCATGTGGGATCTTCTGGGACCAGGGCTTGAACCCGTGTGCCTTGCAGTGGCAGGCGGATTCTTAACCACTGCGCCACCAGGGAAGTCCCCACCTCTGGCTCTTTATTTTGCTTTTTCTCTTCAGAACATGTATTACTACCTGGTTTTATATTACCGTCATCCCTAGGTGTCATGGGGATTGGTTCCAGGACCAGTTGCAGACACCAAAATCCGCAGATTCTCAAATCCCATCGTTGGCCTTCCAAGTCTGTGGACTTGGCCTCAGCAGATACAGAGGGCCAGCTTTGTTTATTGAAAAAAAATCTGTGGCCCTGTGCAGTTCAAACCCATGTTGTTCAAGGGTCAACTGTATATATAAATACATATAATTGTATATTGTAGATGTAATATATTATTATATTGTTCTTCTGTAGAATATTTTTTTCACTAGGATGGAAGCTTTTGTTCCATGTCCTACAGCACTGTACCCTGGGGACTTAGGATAGATGTTACTGGCATGAATACTGCCGAGGACTGAGGTTTGCTCATTTGCTGACTCCACTTTTCATGAGGGGTTCTAGCATCGAAAACTTGCATGGGGCCTGGACACTTAGATTCTCCGTGGAGCCCTGGCCCTGAAAAGGAGGAGCAGGAGAAAGAGCTTCTTGTTGTCCTTGAGGAATTTGTAAACTAGCTACACACAACTTGCAAGTAGAGAAAAATTCAAAGCCAGAGAAGGACTGACTAGGGTGGGGAGGGGTGATGCAACAGAGGTTCCCATCCAGGCTGCAGAGCTCCTGGTCCAGGAGGCTCACACGCTGGGCTGAGGCCAAATTTCGGTCACTTGCTAGCTGTGTGGCCTGGAGGAAGGCATTGAACCTCTCTGAGCTGCTGGTTTGCTGTAAGTGCAAAAGAGACAATGGGTGGGCAAATTGTTTATTAATAGTAAACAGATCAATGCTAATTATTTTCATTGTTTATATCTGAGTTTCTTCTTGATGCTGAATAGCAAAGTTTGGGTTCTTTGGGTGCAAGCAACAGAAACAGGACTCTGGCTTCCTTAAATCAAAAAGGGCTTTATTGCAAGGATATTGAGGAGTTCTCAGAAGTGGAGAAAGGCTGCAGAACCAGGACTCTAAAACGATAGACTGTTTCAGCTCTAGGGATTTGGGTAAAACTTGAGCCCATGAAAGGCTTGTTGGTGGAATCTACTCCGCCTCTATTCGAGGAAGAGAGCATCTGACTGGCTTGGCTTAGGCTCAGTGCCTACCTGCTGGGCAGGGGGAGGAAGGTCACCTTGATTGACAGGCCTACCAAGAGCCGTGAAAGGGATGGTTCCTCAAATGGAAACTGAGGCTTTTTATCAGGAAAAGGAGCAATAGATGTTGGGTAGGGAAAAGAGATATCGATTAAAATAATCAAAGCACAGCATTTCCTGTGTACCTGGCCTTGTGCAGGGCTGTGTGGGGAGCTGAAGCAAAGCAAGTCTTGATGCTGAGGGTTTTTGATTTTTATTGCACGTAGAGGGAGTCAGACTGGGGGTTTCTAAACTTGGATGTTCTTTAATTCCACAGTGTGTTAGGTCTGCCTGTTTGCTTAAAGTTCCCTCTTTGCAATTCACACGATTAATTAGGCGTCTGGCCTTGTGTGGTTCAGGGTGAGAACATGCTGTTAGCTCTCTCGACCCTGCCACGCCGCCCCCTCGCCCCCAGTTCCTTCAGAGAGTGAGGATTCTCTGCGGAGCTGGCTGGCTGCTGCCTGCTCTCCTGTCCTCTCCTGGCTCAGGAGCTGCCTGGTGTCAGAAGCCACTTCTAAGTCATCCCTGTGTAATCTCACCTTGGGACAATGGTGAATAGTTGGTGCCTTTTCATGTTTCAGGGCACATCCTGAGATGAAAGCAAAGGGAAAGGACATGGGTGCATTCCCGTTTCCTTTGGACTTATACATCCTTTGCCCGGCTATTAAAACGTTAACACATAACGTTTATGGTTGCTTTTATGGTTAGGAAATGAATCCAGTCTCATTATGGTGAACTTAAAAAAAAAAAAGCAATCAAGTATTATCCTTCATCCCATCACGGTCCTACCATGCAGTGACATCATTCTGGGGCCTATCTTTTGTCATTCTACTTCAGTGCACATACATACCAAGACATATAAAATATACGGCATTCTTTCTAATTAATTGACACATTGCAATTTTTCTAATTTATAGATATTAGTTAATATTTATTATTATTACTCTTATTAATAAATTCTGGTGTTTATAGAGTCATTTGCCATTGGACCCTCAACATTGCTTTCTCAGTTTGGTTGAACGAAGGAAGAAATGCACTGTTAATTTGCATCGTCAGGATGGGAAATGAAAACTGAGGCCCGACAGTGTGATGGTTAAGAGCTTGACTTCTGCAGTAATAATCTCTAACGTTTATAAAGCCTTTCCTCTGTGTCAGGTACTATTCTAAGCACTCTTATACTAAGTCATCTATTCACAGTGAGCAGTGAGGGAGGGAGGATGATGAGGAGGAAAAACCATGACTGTGTTTCTCCTTTACTCTCTCACTCACTGGTACTTCTGACGCCAGATGTGTGGGTGTTCCACACCTAGGAATCCGCTGACACCCGTTGGGTGTCCTCCAGTTCAGTGCAGTTCTGACACTAACCGGAGTTAGCGCAGACTCCACAGGTTAAGGGCTCAGTCCCACCAGACTGTCCCCACCCCACTCAATGCCTGTTGCGAATCCAGGCTGTCATCTGTGCTTCTGACCAACTGGCTATAAATCAGATGTTCCCATGACCCCCTCTTTGGGTTCAGTCATTTGCTAGAACAGCTCACAGAGCTCAAGGAAACACTTATGTTTACTGGTTTATTATATAATAAAGGATATGATCAAGGACACAGGTGAGCAGCCAGATGAAGAGGTACATAGGCAAGGTCTGGAAGGGTCCCAGGCCCGGGAGCTTCTATCTTGGTGGAGTTGAGGTGTCCTACCCACCCATGTGCTAACCCATGTTAGCACATGGGTTCACTAACCAGGAAACTCCTCGAATCCCACATTTTGGGGATTTTTGTGGAGGCTTCATCACGTAAGCATGACTGATCATTAAGTCAGTCTCCAGCCCCTCTCCCCTTCCATGGAGAAGGGGCTGAAAGTTCCAAACTTCTAATCGTGGCTTTGTCTTTCTGGTGACCAGCCCCCGTCCTGAAGTTATCCAAGAGCCCACCAAGAGTCACCCCATTAAACAAAAGACATTCCTGTCACCCAGGAAATTCCAAGGGATTTAGGAGCTCTGTGTCAGGAACTAGGGTCAAAGGCCAAATATCAGAACAGAAGATGCTCCTACTGTTCTTATGACTTAGGAAATTCCAAGGGTCTTAGCTCGTGCCAGGAGCCAGGGACGGAGATCAGTGTGTATATTTTCTGTTATTTCACACTGAAGCACACAGAGGTCACATAACTTCCCAAGGTCACAGAGCTGCTGAGCAGCAGGACTTGGCCGTGAACCTGGCCGCCTGGCTTAGGTGGCCGTGCTGTGCTGTGCTGGCTGTCCAGAGGATGGGGCTTCACGAGGGTGGGACTGTGTTTCATCCACTGTTCCATCCCTCAGTGTCTCCCACAGATGCCTGTTAAACATTTGTTGAATAGATGAGTTGGTTTTGAATCCTGGCTCTACCTCTTCCAACCTATGTGAGTTTGGGGTCTTTTCTTAACCACTCTGAGAAATTGGCAGAATCCAGGGGCAAGTTCTGTCCTCTTTCCCTTTAAAATGTGTTCTGAATCCAGTCCCTTCTCACCACCCCCATCCTGTCATCTTGGACCAAGCCATGGTCTTCCTCACCAGGACTTTTTTTTTTTCTTTTTTGCTGTACACGGGCCTCTCACTGTTGTGACCTCTCCCGTTGCGGAGCACAGGCTCCGGACGCGCAGGCTCAGCGGCCATGGCTCACGGGCCCAGCCGCTCCGCGGCATGTGGGATCTTCCCGGACCGGGGCACGAACCCGTGTCCCCTGCATCGGCAGGCGGACTCTCAACCACTGCGTCACCAGGCAAGCCCCACCAGGACTTTTGTTTTTGAATTTTATTTTATTTATTTTTTATACAGCAGGTTCTTATTAGTTACCTATTTTATCCATATTAGTGTATACATGTCAATCACAATCTCCCAATTCATCCCACCATCACCACCACCTCCCGCCGCTGCCCCCCCTTGGTGTCCATACGTTTGTTCTCAACATCTTTGTCTCTGTTTCTGCTCTGCAAACAGGTTCATCTGTACCATTTTTCTAGGTTCCACATATATGCGTTAATATACGATACATGTTTTTCTCTTTCTGACTTACTTCACTCTGTATGACAGTCTCTAGATCCATCCACGTCTCTACAAATGGCCCAATTTGCTCTTTTTTATGGCTGAGTAATGTTCCATTGTATATATGTACCACATCTTCTTTATCCATTCATCTGTTGATGGGCATTTAGGTTGCGTCCATGACCTGGCTATTGTAAATAGTGCTGCAATGAACATTGGGGTGCATGTGTCTTTTTGAATTATGGTTTTCTCTGGGTATATGCCCAGTAGTGGGATTGCTGGGTCCTATGGTAGTTCTATTTTTAGTTTTGTAAGGAACCTCCATACTGTTCTCCATAGTGGCTGTATCAATTTACATTCCCACCAGCAGTGCAGGAGGGCTCCCTTTTCTCCACACCCTCTCCAGCACTTGTTGTCTGTAGCTTTTCTGCTGATGCCCACGCTGACTCTCACCAGGACCTTTGCTAGGGCCTCGTAGTTAACCTCCCTACTTCAACCTTTGCCATAGTCTACTCTTTACCCAGCAGTCTGAGTAATTTCTGAGACCACAACAAAGATCCTATCTCCCCCTTCCCCAATCCTCTCATAACTTCTTTTTTTTTTTTTTTTTCTCTCATAACTTCTTATCACGCTTGGAATAAAGTACAGGCCCACAGGGTCTTTCATGACCTCACTTCTCCCTCCCCAAGCTACCCCATCTTCCTTGCTCATGTTCTCTGATGGCATAGACTTTTCCTTGGACACAGCCTGCTTCTGTTTCAGAGCCTTTGCACATACTGTACATTAACTCATGTCAGTGTAAGCATGGAGCACCACTGGGCTGTGGACACAGGTAACCTGGGTGGAGTGGAGCGGGGAGGGAGAATCATTGATGTTTTCTCTGTGGGTCGCCGTGTTGCGTAAGTGGTTTTGGTGAGCATGCCTTCATTTTGCAGTTTTAAAGAGGAATTTAATAAAGAGGGAAGAAGTCCCTTTTCACAGCCTCCATTTCTCTTGGCTGTGGACACATGTTTTAGACCCCTTTATAGGCAAGCTTCTTGGCTTTCTGTTTCCTCCTCATCTCCCGCTCCCTCCAAAAACCACTACAGTCATGTTTCTCAGCCTCATTGCTGTTCTCGAAGCCTTACCAACTACTGCCTTTTGATTAGGCCAAGGGCCCTTTTCTGGTTCTGATCTTTCGACTTCTCAGCAGAATTCAGTACTGTCGACCACTCCCTCGTTAAAATTAAAAAAAAATTTAATTGTGGCAAAATATATGTAACAAAATATACCATATTAACCATTTTATGTGTATAGTTCAGTAATGTTACATATATTCTCATTGTTGGATAACCAATCTCCAGAGCTTCATCTTGCAAAACTGAAACTCTATATCCATTAAATAACAACTACTCATTCCCTTCCCTTGCTGCCCTAGGTAGCCATCATTCTGCTTTCTGTCTCTCTAGAATTTGACTACTACTCTAGCGGCCTCATATAAGTGGAATCATGCAATGTTGGTCATCTTGTGACTGGCTTCTTTCACTTAGTGTAATGTCCTCAAGGATCATCCATGTAGCAGTGTGTGTCAGAATTTTCTTCCTTTGTAGTGCTGGGTATTATTCCAGTGTATGTATACACCACATTTTGTTTACCCATCCATGCATTGATGGATGACACTTGGGTTGCTTCCACCTTTTGGCTGTTGTGAATGCTGCTGCTATGAACACGGGTGCACAAATATCTCTGAGCACTGCCTTCTTAGAAATGTGGTTTCTTGCCCTTAGAGACAAGATGGTGGAGTAGAAGGACTTGAGCTCATCTCCTGTCATGAAAACACCAAAAATCCCAACTAACTGCTGAACAACTGTTGACTAAAAAGACTGGAACCTGCTGAAAAAGATACTCTGCATCCAAAGACAAAGAAGAAGCCACAATAAGACAGTAGGAGGGGCGCTTTCGCGATATAATCAAATCCCATACGTGCCAGGTGGGCGACCCACCAGCTGGAAAATAATTATATTGCAGAGGTTCTCCCACAGGAGTGAGAGCTCTGAGCCCCGCACCAGGCTCCCCAGCCTGGGGGTCTGGCATGGGGAGGAGGAGCCCTGGAGCATCTGGCTTTGAAGGCCAGCAGGGCTCGAGTGCAGAAGCTCCACAGGACTGGGGAAAACAGACTCCACTCTTGGAGGGTGCACACGAGGTTTCTCATGCATTGGAACCCAGGTCAAAGCAGTGACTGCATAGGATCCTGGGCCAGACCTACCTGCGGGTCTTGGAGGGTCTCCTAGGGAGGCGGGGGTCAGCTGTGGCTGACTGTCGGGGCGGGGACACTGCTGGCGGAGGCCCCAGAGAATATTCATTGGTGTGAGCTCTCCTGGAGGCCACCCTTTTGGCACTGAGACCTGGCCTCACCCAACGGTTGGCCGGCTCCAGGGCTGGGACGCCTCAGACCAAACAACCAACAGGGTGGGAACACAGCCCCAGCCATCAGCAGACAGGCTGCCTAACGTTGTCCTGAGTGTGCAGCTGCCTCTAAACATACCCTGTGACACGGCCGAGCCCACCACAGGGACAAGACCCAGCTCCACCCGCCAGTGGACAGGTATCAGAAGCAAGAAAACTACAGACCTGCAGCCTGAGAAAGAGAGACCACAAACACAGAAAGTCAGACAACATGAGACGGCAGAGATATGTTCCAGACAAAGGAACAAGATAAAACTCCAGAAGAACTACTAAGTGAAGTGGAGATAGGCAATCTGCCTGAAAAAGAATTCAGAGGAATGATAGTAAAGATGATCCAAGATCTCCGAAAAAGAAGGGAGGCACAGACTGAGAAGATACAAGAAATGTTTAACAAAGAGCTAGAAGATTTAAAGAATGAACAAAGAGGAGAGATGAACGATACAATAATTGGAATGAAAAATACACTAGAAGGAATCAATAGAAGAAAAAATGAGGTAGAAGAACGAATAAGTGAGCTTAAAGACATATTGCTGGAAATCATTGTTGCGGATCAGAATGATGAAATGCGGTTTCGTCTGTTTCTTCTTTGTCTCTGCCTCTTCCTTCTCCTTTTTCGACAAGTTTGGTATCATTATTACCCTCTTTTACATACAAGGAAACTGAGGCACAGCATGATTAGGTAACTTGCTCCAAGTCACACAGCTTGAAAGTAGGAGCTGGGCCATATGACTCAACATCAAAAAAACAAATAACCTGATTTTAAAAATGGGCAGAAGACTGGAATAGACCTTTTTCCAAAGAAGAAATGCAGATGGCCAACAGGCACATGAAAAGATGCTCAACGTCGCTGATCATCAGGGAAATGCAAATCAAAACAACAATGAGAGAAAAAAACCCAAAACAGCAATGAGATATCACCTCACACCTGTCAGAATGGCCATCATCAAAAAGAACACATATAACAAATGCTGGAGAGGGTGTGGAGAAATGGGAACTCTCACGTCCTGTTGGTGGGAATGTACATTGGTGCAGCCACTGTGGCAAACAGTATGGAGGTTTTTTAAAAAACTAAAAATAGAGCTACTATATGACCCAACAGTTCCACTCCTGGGTATATGTTTGAAAAAAACAAAAACACTAATTTGAAAAGATACATGCACCGCAGTGTTCATAGCAGCATTATTTACAATTGCCAAGATGTGGAAGCAACCTAAGTGTCCGCTAATAGATGAATGGATAAAAAGGATGTGGTATATATATACAACAGAATACTACTCAGCCATAAAAAAGAACGAAATTTTGCCATTTGCAGCAACGTGATTGGATTTGGAGGGTGTTATGCTAAGTGAAATAAGTAGAGGAAGACAGATACTGTATGACATCACTTACATGTGGAATCTAAAAAATATAACAGACTAGTGAATACAGCAAAAAAAGCAGATTCGCAGATGTAGAGAACAAATTAGTCATTACCAGTGGGAAGAGGGAAAGGGGGAGGGACAATACAGAGGTAGGAGAGTAAGAGGTACAAAGTATTATGTATAAAATAAGCTACAAGGATATATTGTACACAGAGTCTAGCCAATATTTTGTAGTAGCTATAAGTGGAGCATAATGTTTAAAAGTTGTGAATTACTGTATTGTACCCCTGTAACTTCTATAAAGTACGTCAACTATACGTCAATAAAAAAACCTCTTAAAAAATCTCTTAATAAAAAAAGAAAGTGGGAGCTGGGATTTAAAGTCAGGTAGTCTGTCTACAGAGCCCCTGTTCCTAACCATTAAGTTCTCCTTTCTCTCAAAATCTGTATCTCCTACCCAGTGCTCTCCCTGAATTGCTGTTGCTTAAGCCACCCGATCTATGGTATTTTGTTATGGCAGCCTGAGCTGACTAATACACATGGATATGTCCAGGTGGCTCATTTATGACTTGGGGTGTGTTCTGAATAGTTGAACATCCGTTCTGATTGGTCGGCTTCTGTGCTCTTCCAGTTGTAAAATATTCTGAGTATTACCCCTGCATGTAATTATAGGCTGACTGGCCTTACCCACCCCACCCCTGTGACAGGGATCTTATTGAGGACAAAAACTATGTCTTACTCATGTATGTTTCCCAGGGCCCCAATAAATGTTTATTGAATGACCGATTCCATCTTATCCTTCCTCCACAAACAAAAAGGTCTTTCTTTTGAAGGACATAAAGTCCTAGGTATCCCTATGTGGTTTAATATCTCTGTCCTCACCCTTGCCTTGATTTTCTGGGTGTGTTTATTGGTATGATTACGGGTAGGGCTAGCCCTGGGCAGAGGGTCCTGCCCCACATTGAAAATGTGGCCTGAGGAGCTAAGCCACAGGATCTGGATGGAGGAAACTCAGATGTCATCATGCATGCAAGTGCCTGCGCTGTGTGCATTGCAATCAACTTCTGTGTAATGGTGAGAGAACTGGGGGCTTTAGAAGGTAGAAAAACATTTAAATATGAAAGAAAACCTTATTCTTCTAGAGTAGTGGGGTGGAATAATAGAGGGACTGCAGACTCTAGCATCAGAAGATCTGAGTTTGGGTCCGGATTCTATTACTTAACAAGTCTAAGTTAGTTATTATCAATACTTACTAAACTGTGTTGTTTACATGAGCATCCACTTTTTGTGTTGTAGGTTCTACGGGTTTTGACAAATGTGTAATGACTTGTACCCACCATTGCAGTATCCTACAGAAGAATTTCTCTGCCCTGAGAATCACCAATTCTTCACCTATTCATCCCCGTCTCTCCCCAAACCCCTGACAACCACTGATCTTTGTGCATGCACTTTAAATGCACAGTGTTCCTGCCAACTAGCGAATGCCTCGTTCTCGGTGCTGGAAATCTCATTTCCTTCTAATCCCCCCACCCTGGGTGAGAATATGCAATAAGGCCCGGAGAGTTTGTTCTTCTCCCAGGGGCATTCATTGCTTTGCCTCCCCATTGTAAGACTACAGTAGAATAATAATGTCGATCCTGCAGGGTTGTTATAAGGATTACATATACGAAAAACGAAAACCTCTCCAGATGTTAACTGTCACTGGTGTCTCTAATTTTGATTTTAGGTAGCTCCATCAGAGAGAAGTTAGTATTTATTTTAATATGCAAAAGGGTTTGCTAAGCAAATGTAGGGACTGCAGGGAAATGTTTAAGTTAGAGAATGAGCTTTTGAAAAACAATTAGCAACTGCCACTTGTGGATTAATGTGCCACCCGACTGGGCTACTCCCCCAGGCTTAGTCCTCATCTCCCGTTCTCCTCCTGCTCTGTCATCAGCGAACACATTTATCTTTCACGGCTTCTCTCATTTCTTGTTGGATACATTCCAGATCTGTCTGGAGTACTATCCTGTCACCTGAGTCCTGGTCAGTATCTCTGACTGTTTGCTGGGAAGTTCCACTCAATGTCCTGCCTTCACATCAATTCAGAAAGGTGGGCTCCTTTGAGGATGTAGAGAAATTGAAACACTTGTGCATTGTTGGTGGGAATGCAAACTAGTGCAGCTGCTGTGGAAAACAGTATGACAGTTCCTCAAAAAATTAAAAAAAATAGAGCTACCATATGATTCAGTAATTCCCCTTCTGGGCATATACCCAAAAGAGTTGCAGGAGGGTCTTGAAGAGATATTTGCACAACCATATTCATTGCAGCATTATTCACAATAGCCAAAAGGTGGAAGCAAGCCATATGTCCATTGGCTGGTGAAGGATAAACAAATTGTGGGATACAAAAACAACAGAATATTATTCAGCCTTAAAAAGGAAGGAAATTCTGACACACACTACAACATAGATGAACCTTGAAGACGTCATGCTAAGTGAAAAAAGCCAGACACAAAAGGATAAATACCGTATGACGCCACTTGTATGAGATTTTCAGAGTAGGCGAACTCAGAGAAACAGAAAGCAGAATAGTGGTTCCCAGGGGCTTCTTGGGGGAGGGGGAAATAAGGAATTGTTCAATGGGTATACAGTTTCAGTTTTGTGAGAGGAAGAATTTCTGGTTAGACAGCAGTGTGAATATACTTAACGCTACTGAACTGAATACTTAAAGATGGTTAAGATGGTAAATTTTATGTTATGTGTATTTTATCACAATTAGAACAGCTAAAAACCTAGCTCCTGGGACTTCCCTGGTGATCCAGTGGTTAAGACTCCACGCTTCCAGTGCAGGGGGTGCGGTTTCAGTCCCTGGTCGGGGAGCTAAGATCCCACATGCTGTGTGGCACAGCCACAAAAACAAAAAGCAAAACATGAAAAACAAACAAACAAAAAACCTAGCTCCTGATCTCAGCTCAAAAGAGACACATCCTAGCTTAGGGAGAGGGGTGGAGGGTAGTGGTTATTGGTGTGGGACCTGGTGTTGGCCTGCTGAGTTTTAATCCCAGCTCCATGGAACCTTGGCCAAGTTCCTTAAACTTCTCTATGTCTGTTTCCTTGTCTGTAAAGTATAAATAATATGCATATTTCACAAAGTTATTGTGAGTATTAGGTGAGTTAATCCACGTACAGGGTTTAGAAGAATGGTTGGCATGTAGTATGTGTTCAATAAATTGTCAGCTATTATTATGTGGCCCATGTCCTGGAAGCACCTGCCTTCTCTTCTCCACCTGTCTGAATCTTCCACATCTTACAAGTCCCAGATAAAATTTCCTCTTCTTATTAAAAGCTTTTCTGACCATCCTCTTCTCCAAGCAGTCATAGTATTTAGACTGTAGCACTCACTTATTTAATACTGCTTTGTATTATATATTATAGTTATGCTACATGTATGTAATCAAAGTGCTTTTGAAAGCCACTGGAAAGAAGTGTGAAATGATTAAAATAGTGAGATCTCTGAGGAGTTGGAGCTGGGGAAAATGACCACTTATGTTGTATGTGGTGGATGCTGGGCTCCCCTGAAAGCAGAGCCTGAGATGAGAGCTTGAATGCATCTTGGGAAGTGATTTCAGGGAGTAGGAGTGAGAGAGTGGGGAGAATGAAGGAGAAAAAGCTGATCTAAGAGCATCGTGATGGTCAGTTTTATGAGTCAACTTGGCTAGGCTATAGTGCCCAATGGTTCAAACACCAGTCTAGATGTTGCCGTGAAGGTATCCTTTAGATGTGGTTAACATTTAAATCAGTTGACTTTTAAGTAAAGCGGATTACCCTCCACCGTGTGGGTGGGCCTCGTGCAATCAGTTGACGGCCTAAAAATAAAGACTGAAGTTTTCCAAAGCAGTGGCAACTCTGCCTCTAGCTTGCAATACAGAACCCCTGGCTGGGTTTCAGTCTATGAATTTCAGACTCAAAAGTGCAATATCAGCCTTTATCTGAATCTCCAGCCTGCTGGCTTGCTCAACAGATTTTGGACTTGCCAGCCCCTACAATCGCATGAGCCAATTGTTTCAATGAGATCCCCCTCACTATGTATATATTCTGTCGGTCCTGTTTCTTTAGAGAATCCTAATACAGGTATACTGTCAAAGTCACTGCTGTGGGCAACTGTGGCTTGATTGTGACCCAGCCCTTCTGAGGACCGTCAAAAAGCCTTTCACATTTGTCTGCTGAGAATTTACCCTTAGAAGGATTGACGTTTACCTCTGGCTTCTGCCCCCACTGGTTGAGACTGCACCTGGGGGTGTTACCTCCTTGGCATTTCTGGGCTGTCATGCAAGTTTGATGAGAAGCTTCCTGTTGGTGTTTGTTGGTGTCAGAGACGCTCTGGGGACAAATGCTTTGGGCTCTCAGCAGAGACCTCGTGGGACCATCCAGCAGAGCTTTCCCCATGAGGTGGCAGAGATGGCCATTAGCCATTCCAAATTTATAGTTTCCCAGTGAGGTAAACTCAGTGGGAAGAAATCGTTTACGTTCTGATAATCTTGGCTTGAGTCCCAGAATTGCCTCTAATTGTCTGTGTTTGGGTCCTATGCCCACTCTGAATAATCCCTTTGGCCAGGGAATTGAAATTGTCTCATTAAACAGGTGTGGGTCAGGTGTCTCCCCAAATCCAAGGACTGAAGGCTGGGGAGGGGAAGCAGTTTCCCAAGGAGATGATGAGCAGGCAGAAACCATGTCTATTACATCTATCTGTTTTTTAAAGTGAATATGTAGGAAATAACTACATATATAGTTATGTATACAATAACTATTAAATAACAAATTTGATTTTCTTCTTCTTTTCATTATATAATCATTTCTCCAATAAATAACTGGAGTTGATATATGGGAGGTATCTTGTCAGACAGTACTCCTGCTAGGTTTCCTGGGAGGTTTTTTGATTGTTAAGAGTTTGCTCTTCTGCAATATTTTGAACATTTCACCAAAACCAGATTTTCAAATCTGCCGCTGGTTATTTAATCTATCCTCCCTGATCAGCGAGTGCAGGAGGAGAATCTCGACAATGTTTTGGTGTTTCTTACCTTAGTAAGCTGTTCCTTCTTCCTGTGATGTTCGCTTGTGCTATCGGGTGTACGTGTCAGATAGAGGCAGCTACAATGCCATTATTATTTAGTCTCAAAACGCCTTTCCTCTATGGTTTTGATTAAAATTGTCTATTTTAGGAGTAGTAAAATCTGCATTTATTAACCATTTGTTATGCACCAGTCCCTGTGCTAAGTGATTTCAGCATTACCTCATTTAACTTTCACAGTGCCCTCCAAATGGTATCATTATGTTCCTTTGAGGAAACTGGCATTTAGAGGAATAAGTCTAGCCAAGGTCCACCTGCGTTTTCTCTACCACATCAAAAAAAAAAAAAAAAAATCTGAGTAACCCCCATGTGGTTTATCTGTGACCTTTTAAAACTAAAACTTTTATTCATAATTAAGGGAAAATGTATGAAATAAGTATTACTTAACTTGCATGTAACAGTCTGTATAGTTAGAATTTTTTTTTTTTTTTTGGTCGTGCTGCCCAGCGTGTGAGATCTTAGTTCCCCAACCGGGAGTCAAACCCACACCACCTGCAGTGGAAACACAGAGTCTTAACTACTGGACTGCCAGGGAAGTCCTGTGTAGTTAGAATTTAAACCTAGGCCTATCAGACTCCACACACTAAAGGTTCTCCTTTTTGTATATATTTTCAAACAATATAAAAGAGTAAATAGTGCAAAGTTTCACTCCCACCCCAACTCCCAGCCACCCAGCTCACACATCTGCAAACAGCCATCATCACTTTTATTGGTTTCCTTTTAGGGTTTATGCAAATATATTATGTATTTATAACACATAATATTTTCTTTCCTTTACTGAAAGCTAATTTATTTATTTATTAAAAATTTTATTGGAGTATAGTTGATTTACAATGTTGTGTTAGTTTCAGGTGTACAGCAAAGTGATTCAGTTATAGATATAATGTATCCACTCTTTTTAGATTCTGTTCCCATATAGGCCATTACAAGTATTGAGTAGAGTTCCCTGTGCTATACAGTAGGTCCTTATTAGTTGTTTATTTTATATATAGTAGTGTGTATATGTCAATTCCAATCTCCTAATTTATCCCTCCCTGCCCCTTACCCCTGGTAACCATAAGTTTGTTTTCTACATCTGTGACTCTGTTTCTGTTTCATAGGTAAGTTCATTTATACCCCTTTTTTTCTTTTTTAGATTGAAAGCTAATATATTTTACATGCTATTATGCATTTTCCTCTTTCCAGGAATTTCTCACCTTAACAACATAAATTCTTTCCGGAGCGGTTCATAGAGTGTCCTCATTTTTTCCCCTTATGGTTGCATAGTATTCCATCGTATTGATGATTCATAGTATTTACCCAGTCCTCTATAGCGGACTTTTAATCTTTTGTTATTCCAGTGCAGTGATTATATTTGTATACACATCATTTCATACACATGCGAGTATGTCTGTAGGATAAAGTGGGATTGCTAAATTACAGGCTATGAGTATTTATAATTTTGACAGGTGCCACTAAACCATCTTCCCCAGTGCTCATACCAGTAGACGCTCCACCAGCAAGGCTGAGAGTGTTTCTTTCTACTCAGCCTCACCAGCTGAACAGCTTGTCTGATAGATGAAAAAAAAAGTGGTACCTTAGTGCAGTTTCGGTAGGCCTTTCTCTTACTATGCCTGAGATTGAGCATCTTTTCATAGGTCTAAGGGCTAGTCCTTTACCCTGTGCCAGTTCTCTTAGCCATGACACTAGGCTGCCTCCCATTTCCTGGATACTCCCGCCCCAGGCTTCATTAGGGGAACTAGGGTGACATGGTAGGCAGAGCTCTGGACCAGGAGTCAGCTTCAGCGTGCTGGTCCTGGTTCTGCAGACGCACTCCAAGTTGAAAGGACTCTTGGGCGCTAACACGGTGGCTTCTTGAATCCCTTCCAGTCCTGCAGTTAGGGGCGTCTAGAACAGCCACCTCCAGGAGACCTGATCTCCCTCTGCAGTTCTGCCACTTCGTCTTTGTGTCCTTTCTGCTTGAACACTTCCTGACGGGGGGTGCAGCTTCCTCAACGGCACCATATTTGTTTTTCTGGATTGCTTCAATTTGGGAGCTTCGTTCCCAGTGGAAAATCAGTGACAGGAGTCCATTTTCAGTGAAATTTGAAACTATGATAGAATCCTATTCTTCCTTCTGGAGACTTCCGAAAAGAGTTTGACCCCTCCCTCCCCTGGATGTGTGACCCTGAGCATAACATTGGACCTTTCTGGGCCTCAGTTTCTTCCTGTAAGAGGACAGGTTTGGCCTCCTATCGGCCCCTGCTCCTCTGTGACATTAACTCCACTCAGATAGGCTTAACCCATAACGGGGGTGGTGGTGGGATTTATTGGAAAATGCAAAGTAAGCGGAGGCTCCCAGGTTGGTTTGACTCAGTGGCTCAGTGATGGGCTCAAGACTCAGTTTCTTCCAGGCTGTCTGCTTTGCGTCCGCAGAACTTCAGCTTCAGGGCAAAGAGCAGACACTGTCTCAGGAGAGCAAGGATGCTTTTTTCCAGAAGCTCAGTGAGCCTCTGCCTGCCACTCATCAAACACTGGCCCATCCACAGCAAGCCCATCTCTGAATTGGTACCTGGGGCCAGGGAATGGGATGCCTGACTGGAGCTGGCACGTCAGGCACCGGCTTTTCTACAGTAAAGGGGCTGTAAGAGGGAGGTGTGGCTGTCCTTGTGAAAATGGGGGTTTCTTACCAAAAGAAGCAGTGAATGCAGGGCGGGGGCTGGGCATCCACAGGGTGCACTTCAGGGGTGGATGAGTTTCCTTTCTGGTTCTAACACTTTGTGATTCTGGATGGATGAAATCCTAGATGTGATTCCGATCAAATGAGGATTACTTAATGCTGTTGTGCCTCAGTTTACCTTTTATTCCCATGTCCGCTTTTACTCCCATCTATTTCCCTAGATGCTGAGGTGGACTCTGCTTACATTTGCTCTGGAAAACTCTTGCTCAGAGAACTTGCGGACTAGCTTACGTATGAAGTAACAGACAAATCAGTGCTTGTTTAACAAGGGAACCTGTCCTCAAGATAGAAAAGATGTTCAATTTCTTGCTGAAAGAAAATAACTTCCTGTAAAGGCTCGTACTTGGGGTGCTGTCTGCTAGTTGTTGAACACTTCCACTTTTCAATATGCAGCCTCAGGTGTGTGTGTGGGGGGTTTGTGGTGGTGCCTTCATTAACTGGCTGAAGTATATGGGAGCACTTTGATCGAAACTTGCTTTACTTCTTTGAGCCTCAGTTTCCTTATCTGTAGAGTGGGATAGTAACTCCTCCACGGTTGTAAATTCCTTATGATATTGCCAGCACCTACAGCACAGCTTGTGGCACACAGAATGCATTCGATAGGTAAATACTTGTTAAGTAAGTGAATGTTTCTTTTGCAGGGTTGCTATGAGGATTAAAATGGGATAATATACACACTATAGTGCTCAGAGCAGTGTCTGACACACAGAAGGCACACAACAGATAGCTGCCCTTATTTTTACCATTATTGTTATTATTACTTTTGATTACCATTATTTATTTATTATTATTACTTATTGTTACCATTACTATTCATGATTACTTATAATTACCACTGTGAGGAACAGCATGAGGGAGGGCTGATGGAATTGTCCTTGGTCACTAAAATCACTCTGCCTGGCCCCTTGGGCGAATCTGGTCGCTTTCCCTTTGTCCTGCTGCTGGGGGACCCACCAGTGATTTCTCACCCCCAAGTGGGAAATCCCTGAGCTTGGAGGCTGAGCCTGCCGGGAAGGCTTTAAAATGAGCAGAAATCACAGTGGAGTCATCTCTACCCTCCCTTCTCCAGCCATGCCACCAGGTCTCAGAAGGCATGGGCTCCTCTGGGTTTGACTCACTTTAAATTCATTTCAAATTGGTTGAGGGTTTTCCAACTAATCTGAGCTGCCTGCTCAGTCTGCAACCCGTGACCCAAATCCCTCCACCCGAGACTAAGCTGAACCAAGAGGGAGAAGCTCTTTGCCCCAATGTGGAAAATAGCATCAGGGAAGGGGGGGGCACTCCTGCCCTCCCCTTGCTCCATTGCCCACCTCCTTAAGATCACAGTGAGCAGCTTATCATTTTCTGCAAGCCACGCTAATCGCCTTCCACTTTTTTTTTTCCTTTTCTTTTGGCTTCTTAAATCAAATCCAACTTGTCACCCAGGTGCTGGGCCCAGGCAGAACCAGTTTCAGGAGGAAAGAAAAGGCCACAGAGTTCCACAAAGCTGATTGCTTTCAGGCGGGCTGACCCGCTCATTTGTACTCTCTGCACGGTCCTAAGAGGGGCTCAGTCTGGAAGCTGGCTGCAGCAGGAGCTGGCTCCCTGAGGAGAGAAGATGGGAGTGTTGGAGGAAAGGAAGGAGGGAAGGAGAGGGGGAATCGGGGAGAGAGGAGAAAGAGAAAAACGGATAAGGTGCCTGGGTGTGATCTCATTTAACCTGCTCCACGCCGCTGAGAATTCATCATGTTTGCCCCATTTTTTGCAGATGAAAGGAGCTTGCCCAAGTCTCCTAGCTAGGCAGGGGTGGGGCCTCCAACCCGGTTCTGCTCATCTTTCAAAACTCTTGGATGAACTCTAGTCCCGTGTCATGCCCCATGGGAAAGGGTTCTGCGGTCAAGTAATTGTGGAAATCGTAGAGTACTCTGTTGTCCTGCTGGAGATTCAGAGTTTGCATTAAGGAATTAAGGACCCTGAGGAACCCTGCAGTAAGGAAATTGATTTGATTTGGTTTAACCTAGGAAGTCCCAAAGAATACAATCCCCTGCTTTCTTGTATATGTATATATATGTCTCTATATGTATGTTTGTATCTCTTCCTCTCTATTAAAACTACAACTTCACACTTGTACCTCCAATTCTAATGCAGCAGCAGTGGTTTCATCCCAGGCTTCCCCATTCTATATTTAAAACCCCCTTCTCTGACAGTGAGCATATTGAATCTTATTTATTTAATCCCAGAATACACATTATATCACTGTAGAATTGCTAACCTATACCACTGTGAAAAACAAGCCCACTACTTGAGTTTCAATATGTGTTTATAGTTCTTTTTGTCTTTAGCCTGAGGATATTTGGTCAAAATAATGTATCCAAGATTTACCCGGGTTCTTTTTGTTGCCCTTCTTAAGTTTGGTTATGTTATTTGACATACAGCTAGGTTCATTGATGTCTATTTGTATTCCATTTTGCATTTTCTCCCTTGACCTTTTTGATTTTTTTTTGCCTCGAGTATTCCCCATCTCTTTGACTCTATTTCCCATCCTTCCATCCTTTCCATCCCATTTCCACCACCCCTGGGTGTAACTAATTTCATCAGTATCTGATGTATTCTAGTGATACTTTTCTCTCGAGTTAGCAGATACATATGGTTTTTCTTTTAATTTCCCTTTCTTACATGAAAGGTAGCATACTATAGATAATCTTTTGCATCTTCTGGAAATCATTTTAATTTTTAAAACTTTCAATTTTTTAACAGCTGCCTAGCTCTCCATTTTGTACATGTACTGTAATTTCAACCTTTTTCTTTTTTTTAACACTTGTGCAACCCAGGTAGTTTGTTTCCAACATTTAGCAATTATAAATGCTGCTGCAGTGAATGACCTTGTGCATATGTATTTTTGCAGTGTTGGAGATACCTTCAGGGTAAATTCCTAGACCCGGGGTTGCTGGGTCAAAAAGTAAATAAATGCATATGTACTTTCATCAGCTATTGCCCAAATCCTCTTCAATGGTGCTGTGATAGTTTGCATTCTCACCAGTAGTGTATTAGATTGTGTGTTTCCCCACAGCTTTGCCCAAAGTATATGTTGTCATCCTCTTTAACTTTGCCATTCCAATGGGAGGGACATGGTTATCTCATTGTGGTTTTAATTTGCATTTTCCCAATCCTGAGTGAGGCTGAATATCTTTTCCTATGGTTAAGGGCCATTTTTATATATTTCTTTGTGAACTGTCTATTCAAGTTTGTCCATTTTTCTGTCAGGCTTTTGGTCTCTCCCCTGCCCTTTTTCAAGAGTATGTATCAGGGAAATTAACCCTTTATCTGTGATAAAGTTTGCAAATGTTTCCTCCTACTTTGTCAGTAGCATTTTGACTTTCTTTATGGTGTTTCTGTCACACAAAAGTTAAAAACAAAATTCTTCTGTGGTCAAATTGCTCAATCTTTTTTTTTTTTTTGGCTGTGCTGCACAGCTTTCAGGATCAGGATCTTAGTTCCCTGACCAGAGATTGAACCTGGGCCCTCGGCAGTGAGAACGCCAAGTCCTAACCACTGGACTGTCAGGGAATTCCCTCAATCTTTTCTTTTGTTGCACTTGGATTTTGAGTCACAATTTGAAAACCTTTACCTACTCCCAGGTTGTAAAGGAACTCACCCATGTTTTTTAATAGTACTTGTGTGATTTTATTTATTTTTTACATTTAGATCTCTGATCCATTTGGAATTTATTTTTGTGTATGGTGTGAGGTATGGATCAATTTTATTTTTTTCCACATGGTTACCTGATTATCTCAGCACCATTTATTAAAAGGTCAATTTTTGCCTTTGAGTGTTTTTAAAAAACACTCTAATAATCCATTTTAGGATAATTATTCTATCTAGATAAAAAATACTTGGCCAAAGTTTCTGGCTAGAATCTACCCTCCAGATTTATTTCATTCCTGGTTGACGTTACTCTGACCAATGGCTGGCTAGCTTAGCACCTGGTGTCACGCTAAGCTGGCTTTGTGATGACAAGTCTGTAGCAGGACACGGCCCTGTGGCCAATTTCAGCATCAGAAGTCTGCCCTCTGGCCTTGTGGATTGGTTCCCATGGTAGCTTTCCAATCTCCCGCCTCTAGTTATTCCCACAATTTGAAACTTTACCAGCTTCCCTTAGCCCTTGATTGCTGTGGTCTGTTTTCCTCTTTGGTCTCTAAAAACTCAGGGCATTCTTTTAAACACTAGTTTCAAAGTTTGCTGTGCATTGTTCTTGTTTTAAATTTGTATGACCCAATGAAATGGAGAAGAGATGAAGGGACCAAGAGAGAGAAGAATATTTCTTCTTTGTCTTTCCCTTGGAGTTCCTCTCATCTGTCTAAAGTGATGTTACGTTAGAGAACCTGGAGGCACATTCATTTCTTTGTATAGTGAGCAGTTACTGAATACCTACTGTATGCTAGTCCTTGGGCTAGCCCTGGACATAATGGTGGCAAGGCACAGCCCTGGCCTTCTGGTGCTCATGGTCTAATAGGGAGGGCTCAGATGGCAATAGATAATGAAGCTATTGTATAAATAGATAATAACAATGCAATGTGTTCAGTTGTTTGGTAGAAGTATAAAATACTGTGGAAGTCATACGAGTAGAGAAATCTGTGGTTTGAGAGTTTACAGGATGGGAATGGAAGCTGGAGAGAAGTTTTCAAGATACCCTCTTCAATAATAGTAATAAAAATAGGTACTGTTCTATGGTTAGAAGGTCCTTTCACCTCTAGTGTGTCACTTGATCCTCAGAGGACTACCATCTGTTAGGTAGTAATGTTCCTTCCATTTTGCAGATGAGGAAACTGAGGTTTGAAGAAAAAGAAGCGAAACTGGGATGTGAGTCTAGAGCCTCTATCCCACTGTCTGTGATTCCTTTTCCATAGCCCACCCCCTCCGGGTATGTTTTTCTGGCTTGTCTTTCCTGGGCTCGGACAGACATTGGCACATACAGCCTGAATTCTTTGAGGATGTGGTTCACTCCCCATGGCCCACCCTGAGTAGATGGAAACCAATTAGCCATTCGCGTCCCATCCCTCTCCTCACCCCTCCCCATCTCCACTTCTCTCTCTCTTCTCAGTTTTCTCTTTAATAAAGAGGGAACGGTACTAGCAATAAAATCTCCTTCAGAGGGCTCAGAACCGAGGGAGAAAATGTATGTGACCTGGGTTGGACGTTATAAAATCCTACCCCAATATGGAAGATTATCGTAATTACTCCACTGGTACATGCCCACAAAGAACAGGCAACAGTATCCCGTAACAGCTACTGTGCTTTGGCGGGTTTCTGTGCACCTGCTGCTGCGTCAAGCACTTTATATACAATATCTAATTTAGTCCTTGTAACAACCCAGCAAGGGAGGAACCCTCATCCTCATTTTACGCATAAGGAAACCTCAACTTGGACAGGTGAAGTCACGCAATCAGGATTTGAATTCAATGTGATGTAAAAATCTGCTTTCCAGAGGTGAGGAGAAAAGCCTTCTGGTTCCTTCCACTCCGTGCCCTGTCCCGTGAGCCTCACCTCCTTACTACCAGCCTTTCCCTGACTATACCTGTTTTACACACCCAGCCCCCTGCCTCGTGCCTCTGCTGCCAGCAGGAACACAGGATGGACCTGAGGTCAGGAGGAGGGAACTTGGTTCCTCCCAGGTCTGGGGAACAGCTCAGAGGCTGGCCGGACTGCCATCCCTTTTGGGGTGCGTGCTGACCCCTCAAACTGGAGAGTGGATGCCGTCAGCTCCGAGGACCCGGGCTGAGGAAAGACGAGGACGAAGGATGCATGGGCAGCAGCTTTCTGGATGAGTGACCAGGCATGTTTGGGGCTGGGGCGTCTCAGCCTTGAGGAGCCTGGTGCTTCTGCCACCACCCAGTGCCATGTCGTGATTGTCTGCAGCGATGTCTGAAAGCCCCAGAGACATCCTTAAAGATATTTGGAATATTTTGCTTGCTCTTCAGGTAGTTTTGTTTGTTTCTTGGAAAGCTTTGGCTGCCTGATTCTCAGGGGCACATGGGCCGCTTTCCAACATGGTTGGCCAGGGCTGTAGGGGGAGGAAGAGCACTGGCTTGGGGTGTCAGTCAGAGCTGTTTGGGTGCAGAAGACAGAAGTCAGACTGTCTCCAGCTTAGCGTAAAGCGGGGGGGATCTGTGGACAGTGCAGGTGACCAAAGGAGGTGTGGTAGAATGAGTTGGGCAAGGTCACCTGTGACTAGTTTTCTGAGCAAGGAGCCTCACATACTCTCCATCCTTCCCTTATCCTCTTTCTACACATCTTCGTGGAGTTCTCTTAAGGTATATGTAGATCAGTGTGCCCATGATTGAGCCCCTAGGGTGGTGTGAATGGAAGGCTGCTCAGAGGAACTCCTCTTTGACTTTGCAGCTTGGTGAACCCCCACTGAAAGAACTTGGCCAGTGCTGCTTCACTGGGAATGATTGCTGGTTTTGTGGGGAGTCAGAGCAGGAGAAAGCTGAAGGAGAGAGTTTTCAAGTCCATTACCTGGGCCCGAGAGGAACCCAGAGTCCTTATCACCTCATCTAGAAGAGAATATGTGAGGAGCGAGGGCCAGAAATAAGGGGAGACCTGCCCCTCTTGTTTCCAACTGGCCAGGAAAAGACACCACTGAATTCCTCAGGAAGAAAGACCATGTGAGTCAGGCTGGAAACAACCGTCCAGCTCACCATGTGTCTCTGTCCTCGGTAATCACCATCTAAAGAGAGTCAGTGTAAAAAACAAACAACCCAATCAGAAAATGGGCAGAAGACCTAAATAGACACTTCTGCAAAGAAGACATACAGGTGGCCAAAAAGCACATGAAAAGATGCTCAACATCACTAATTATTAGAGAAATACAAATCAAAACTACAATGAGGTATCACCTCACATCAGTCAGAACGGGCATCATCAGAAAATCTACAAACAACAAATGCTGGAGAGGGTGTGGAGGAAAGGGAACCCTCTTGCACTGTTGGTGGGAATGTAAACTGATACAGCCACTATGGAGAACAGTATGGAGGTTTCTTACAAAACTAAAAATAGAACTACCATAGGACCCAGCAATCCCACTACTGGGCATATGCCCAGAGAAAACCATAACTTAGAAAGACAAATGCAAGACTTCCCTGGTGGCACAGTGGATAAGACTCCGCACTCCCCATGCAGGGGGCCTGGGATCAATCCGTGGTCAGGGTACTAGGTCCCACATACATGCTGCAAATAAGAGTTCGCATGCTACAACTAAGGAGCCCAGGAGCCCCATCTAAGACCTGGTGCAACCAAATAAAGAAAGAAAGAAAAGAAAATCAATGTAATACACCATACTAATAGGTTAAAGGTTAAAAAACACATGATCATCTCAACAGACAGAAAAAACAGAAAAAGACACATGCACCCCAATGTTCATTGCAGCACTGTTTACAATAGCCAGGTCACGGAAGCAACCTAAATGCCCATCAACAGATGAATGGATAAAGAAGATGTGGCACATATATACAATGGAATATTACTCAGCCATAAAAAGGAACGAAATTGGGTCATTTGTAGAGACGTGGATGGACCTAGAGACTGTCATACAGAGTGAAGTAAATCAGAAAGAGAAAAACAAATATCGTATATTAACGCATATATGTGGAATCTAGAAAAATGGTACAGATGAACCTGTTTGCAGGGCAGAAATGGAGACACAGATGTAGAGAACAAACGTATGGACACCAAGCGGGGAAAGTGGCGGGGGGGTGGTGGTGGTGGTGGGATGAATTGGGAGACTGGGATTGACATGTAGACACTGATGTGTATAAAATAGATGACTAATAAGAACCTCCTATATAAAAAAATAAAATAAAATTCAAAAAAAGTGAAAGAAAATAGAGATGGTATTTAAAACACATTGGTGGCGAGAAGATTTACTTCCATTGCTCATGGCCTCAGGATTTTCCTAAAGATGCTTTTTAGTTTTCATTGTGAAAAATCTCCCCCTCCCCATGACATCTTCTCCAGAAGCTCAATGTATTAGTGACCTGTTGCTGTGTGACAAATTACCCTCCAAACTTAGTGTTTTACATCTTTTTTTTTTTTTTTTTAATATTTATTGCTGTGCCAGGTCTTAGTTGCAGCACGTGGGATCTTCGTTGCGGCATGCGGGATCTTAGTTGTGTCATGTGGGATCTTAGTTGCAGCATGCAGGATCTTAGTTGCAGCATGTGAGATCTAGTTCCCTGACCAGGGATCGAACCCGGGCCCCTTGCATTGGGAGTGCAGAGTCTTAACCACTGGACCACCAGGGAAGTCCCAGCACTTTACATCTTAAGACAACAGTTAATGTGGGTCAGGAATCTGGGAGCTGCAGGCTGGTGCCTCTGGATCGAGGTGTCCCATGACAGTCAAGCTGTCACATGGGGCTACAGTCATCGCAAGATGGACTCATACCCTTGGCCTTATCTTTAGACCGTGTTTTCCTGGAAATGCTGTGGATTCGATCTTTGCTTAGAAGACATTTCTAAATGTTAGCAACCCTTACCACCTATAAAGGCTGAGAAGTTGCCAAACCATCAGGTCCTTTCTCCCTTTTGTTTTCAGCCCTTCCCTCAGTTTGTCTCTCTCTCTCTTTCTCACATTTTACCATATGCAGCAAAAGGAAACCTGGCAGTATCTTCAACACTTTTCTTGGAAACATTCTTAGCTAGATAACCCAGTGCATTAGGCATACTTTCTACTTTCCACACAGCTGCAGGTGAGAGCGTTGCTAAGCTTTCTGCTACTGCGTATCAAGTAGCCCCTTTATTTCAGTGGCCAATAAGATTTTCTTCAGTTTCTTTCAAGCTCTCACCGTAGTATCCTCAAAGACCAAAATTCTATGAACAGTTGTGAACTGAAGATGCTTCAAGCTTTCATTAACCCTGCTCAAAGCTTATTGTTTGGTTCCAGAGCCACACCCACATTCTAGGTTTTTGTTACATTCAGTGCTCCACTCTGAGTACCAAAGTCTGTGTTAGTTTTCTGTTTTAGCATAACTTGAAACAAAAGGTTATCTCACAGTTTCTGTGGGTCCAGAAAGCAGGAGGGGCTTAGCTGGATGTTTCTGGCTCAAAATCTTTCATGAGTTTACAGTCAAGCTATCAGCCAGGCCTGAGGTCTCATCTTAAAGACAACTGGGGCTGAAGGATGGGCTTACAAGTTCATTGATGTGGTGGATGTCAGGCATCATCCCTTCACAGGTTGTTGGACTGAGAGCCTTAATTCCTCACGGGCTGCTGGACTGAGGATCTCAGTCTGTCACTGTGTCATGTGACCCTCTCCACAAGGCTGTTCACAACATGGCAGCTTCTTTATTCTGGTATAAGTGATCCAAGAGAGAGTGAAAGAGAGCGAGGGTCCCTAATGGAAGCTAGTCTTGGAAGTGACATGTCACCACTTCTGTCACATTCAGTTACTTAGACACGAGACGCTAAATCCAGCTCACACTCAAGTGGAGGGGTTATACAAGGGCTTGAATTGCAGAGATGGATATTCCTGGAAGCCATTTTAGAAGCTGTTGACTCACTTGAGATAAAATTTTTTCAAGCACAAATACTTACTGAGCAACTACTTTATGTCAGTGACTGTTCTAGGTGTTTGGGATGCATTAATGAGAAAAACAGACAAAAATGCCTGTTCTCAAAGAGCTTCCAGAGGGAAAAGCCCCTGCAAAGTTCCAGAGGCATGTGAGAGCATGGTGCCTTTGAGGAGCCATGAGAGATTCAGAAGGATGGAGACCAAGTTGGAACTTGGATGTGAGGTTGAGGACATGGGTCTAGATCACAAAGTGCCTTCCCTGCTGGGTTGAGCATTTGGATTAATACCCAAAGCAATGGGGAGCCCTGAGTGGATTTTAAGGGTTAGGGTCATATTATGGGCAGGGCAGACTGGATGCAGGGAGATGGATTAGGAGGCAGGGGCCTTAGTTCACTCAGGGGATGCTGGTGCCCGTCAACTGGTGAAGAGGCAAAGTGTGATGTATCCATGAAGGGAATATTATTCAGCAATAAAAAGGAATGACTTACTGGTCCATGCTACAACATGGATGAACCTCGAAAACATGCTAAGTGAAAGAAGCCAGTCACCAATGACCACATGTTATATGATTCCATTTATATGATGTGTCCAGAGTAGGAAAATCATCCACAGAGACAGAAAGGAGATGAGGTGTTGCCTAGGTTTGGGTGAGCTGGCGTTTCTTTTCAGGGAGATGGAAAAATATTCTGAAGTTTATGGTGGTGGTGGTTACAGAGCTCTGTGACTATGCTAAATACCACTGAATTGTACACTTTAAGTGGGTGAACTGTATGGTATATGAATTGTGTCTCAGTAAAGTTGTTTTAAAAATACAGACAACAACAAATGAGAGGTGTCTGTGGCTCGACCTCAGAAAGTTCTTGTGACTTTGATCCATTTTTGGACTAATCATCTTCCCTCCCGCTGTCCATATTCAGTTCCTCAGACCTTATTGCAGCTTGTCCTTTGACACCAGTCTGCTTTCCTTCCTGTTTTCACAGGCACCTCCTTATCTCTAGCCTCTTGTCTCTCTGCCCTTTCCTTGCCCCCTCTTTAATTCCACCCCCTGGGGTTCCCAGACTCCAGCTCTAACAGTCACCTCTGCCCAGATTTGCAGGCTTGGCCGATGTGCTCTAGGTCTGCCTTTTGGGTTTTTCCCTTATGCTGTTTACCAGGCCCTGGGCGGCCCCAGCTCTCCCAGAGCCTGACCTCAGAGCAAGGCCTCACTTTGCACGCTGCATCTCCATCTTGGAGCCAAACTTCCCGAAAAAGGTGATGCATTTGCATCTTAGCTCTGCCCCCTGAAAAGACCTGTAGCCCCACTGTGGCCCTGGGCGTGACCACAGCCAAGGGGCTGGGAAGTGCTAGAGTTGGAAGGTCATACTGAATGCCGTTGATGGCTCCTCATTGCTCAGGGGATGGAGTCCAAAATCCTTAATAAAGCCCTGCACAATCTGGTCCCTGTTTTCCTCTCATTTCTCACTGCTCTACCCATTTCTCTATGTTCTGCAAACTCCTTTCTGTTTCTCAAAGGTGCCATGTTCTCTCTTGCCTCTGGGCCATCCCATGTGCTTTCCTCTTCGCTAAGAATGTTCTTCTTGACATGTGTCTGGCTTTTTCATCCAATCTTAGGTCTTAGACATTGCTCATTCTGGGAAGTCTTCCCCCCCCCACCCCGCCCCGTACCCTCCAGGGCTGTCTCAGGTGTATCTCCGTGTACATCCTTCATCTCATTAATCTTCATGTACGCTCTAAATTATTATTCAGTTATTTGTTTCTCCCACTAGAATGCAAGGGTGTGGAACTTGTTTTGCTCACGGTGCTATCTACCAATACCTAAGACAATAGATGCTTACTTAATACAGGAATGGAAAAAAGCTGTGTCCAACACAATGTCATACTGCCTGCAGATGATATAATTTAACTAGGATATCAATATTACTAGAACATAGAATTTCCTCACTGTGGTTTGGTCCTCCTTATGACCTGACTTTATTGGGGGATCCTGGTGGCAATGTTACTGACTAATATTAAACAGTACAACATATTATTTTACTCTTTTAAATGTGTGCCCTGAGAAGGATGTTGAACTTTGGAATGAGACAAAACTAGTTTCCAGCGCTGGCTACTCCCCTTCCTGGTTGTACTGATGATCTCATTTGAGCTTCAAATTCTTCAGTGGGAAATGGAAATAATATTACCTGCTCACAGGTTTGATGTGAGGAGAGAATGAAATAATATATTAGAAGGACTTAAGATAGGACCTGGCACAAAATAAGCACTTTCAAAATGTTAGCCATTGTTAGAATTACAATGAGGATAATAAAAACTACCTTGCTTGGCAATTAGATGCTTGACAGGTGGAAGCTGTATTATTATTGCTATTATCATGAAGGAAGGTTTGCGGTTTTATTGTGATGGCTCTGAGATGGGTTGACAGGAAGCTGCTCTCTGAGAACGTAGGAGAGCGGGAGCTGTTGCTGGGAAGGTCCTTCCTCTGGTTTTTCTGGCGGGAGGCATTGAGGTGGCCAGTGCTGGTTGAACTCAGTAGAGGGTTGAAAGGCGCCCTTTAAAGGTCAGGACCTTCTCCTGGCAACTTGCTTCTTTGGGCAAAGCACAGCACAGTACTTCGGAGAGGCCCTTATCCAGGAGCTTGGGGATCTTTTCTCCTCTCAGCTGGTAGGGGTGAAAAGACAGCCCAGGGCACCATTTGAAATTGCAGGGGGTGGAGTGAGGGTGCGTAAAAGAAAACTTTGTACGTGGGAAATACCACATCTGTGAAGCTCTATTGAGACCTCGAAGACATACCTTCTTAACGGCATTAGAACTGCCAGGCGGCTCAGCTGCTGGTCTGATGGCGTTTTGGCTCTGGCCTGAGACTTTAGGGGCTGCTTTATTTACAACATGCTCCTTGAACTGAGCCCTCCTCCCTCTTCCAAAGGCTGGCCTTCAGGGGTGTGGATGTTGCTGTTTCCTTTCTCAAGTAAGAACTGGGATGTGAGGGGGACTTCCCTGGTGGTCCGGTGGTTAAGACTCCACGCTTCCAATGCAGGGGGCTCGGGTTCGATCCCTGGTCAACCCGAGGGATCGGGTTCGATCCCACATGACGTGCAGCATGGCCAAAAAATAAAATAAATAAAGATTTTAAAAAAAGAAAAGAACTGGGAGGTGATCTGGGTTACGGACGCCTAGGGATTTTGGTATTTGGAGCAGCAAGTCTGATGGCAATCTGGTTTCTGCCTCTGTCTTCTGACTAAGGGCACTAGCATCTTTCATGCTGAGGTCTGTGGCTCATGACTTCTTGGAGGTGTGGTGAAACTGTTGAAGCTTAGAATGTCAAAAGAGGGTGGGTTTCGGGGCCTGGGCAGAGCCAAGCTGGAACTTTGTCTTTGCCCCTTATATCTGTGCACCTTTGGTCAAGTTACTGCACTTCTCTGAGCCTGTGCTTCCTCATCTCTAAAACAGGGATCACATCTTCATTTAAAGTAACTGTTAATATGTTTGGATGTAGTTCTGCCATTTTATCATTTGTTTTCTGTTTGCTCCCTCTGCTTTTGTTCTTCTGTTTCCTATTTCCTGCCTTCTTTTGAATTATTTGAATACCTTTTAGTATTTCATTTCAGTTTATCTGTGGAGTTTTGACTACACAGTGGACTGAATTTTGTTCCCCCAAATTAATATGTTGAAGCCCTAAGCCCCAATGTGATGGTATTTGCGGGTGGGGCCTTTGGGAGGTAATTAGGGTTAGGTGAAGTCATGAGGGTGAGGCCCTCTGGATGAGATTAATGCCCTTGTAAGAAGAGACACCAGAGTGCTTGCTTCTTCTCTCTCTGTCCACCCTGTGCACCGAGGAAAGGCCATGTGAAGACACAGCAAGAAGGTTGCTGTCTGCAACCCAAAGAGAGAGTCCTGACCAGACACTCACCCTGCTGGCGCTCTGATCTCAGATTTCCAGGCTCCAGAATCATGGGAAATAAATTTCTGTCATTTAAGCCACCTGGTCGGTGGTAGTTTGTTATGACAGCCTGAGCAGACTCAGACAATATTTTTGGGGAGTTTTTATTTAGTTGTTATTGAAAGGATTACAGTATGCGTACTTAACTTTTCACAGTCTATTTAGAATCAATATTCTACCATTTCTGTTGGAATATAGAAATCCTCCCATCTTGTAGGTCCCTATACCCTACCCCCCTTTATGTATAGTTGGTGTATGTATCTCATGTACATACATTGAAATTCCACCAGACAATATTATCATTTTTGCTTTTAACTGTCATACATACGTTAAAGAACCTAAGAGGAGAAAAACAGACATGAAGGTAATGTGTCATTTTTCTCTGGCTGTTTTTAAGACTTTTCTTTGTTTTGGCACTTTGATTATGATGTATCTGGACATGGAAATCATAGATCTGAAAGCATTTTTTGGCACAAGGCGAATAACTCTATGTATTGTGAGTACAAGTTAGACAAAGCCACATAAAATATCAAAAACTCAATTGGATGTAATTTTAAGTAACTTCTAAGAATTGTTTGGTCCCAAGAATACAAAAGAATGAAAAATTCCATCAGACCTCCAAGTTTTAGAAATTACATTTCTTAGGTTATCATTGTCTTATCCATTCGGGCTGCTGCAACAGAGTATCAGGGTCACTTTTACACAACAGACATTTATTTCTTACAGTTTTAGAGGCTGGAAGTCCAAGATCAGGGTGCCAGCATGGTTGGGTGAGAGGACTCTCTTCAGGTTGCAGACTTCTTTTTTGGGGGGAGCTTCGGGGGGGGGGCTTTATTAAGTGATGCTTTAGTCTCAGTCTCTGTCAGCAGACTTCTTGTTATATCTTCACATGGTGGAAGGGGCAAGGGAGTCCTCTGGGGCCTCTTTTATAAGGGCACAAATCTCATCCATCAGAGCTCTGCCCTCGTGACCTAATCACCTCCCAAAGGCCCCACCTCCTAATACCATCACATTGGGCATTAGGATATCAACATAGGAATTTGGGGAGCACACAAACATTCAGATCAAATCAATCATTGATTTCAAAAATCTAAGGCTAGGGCTTCCCTGGTGGCGCAGTGGTTGAGAGTCTGCCTGCCGATGCAGGGGACACGGGTTCGTGCCCCGGTCCGGGGGAATCCTGCGTGCCGCGGAGCGGCTGGGCCCATGAGCCATGGCTGCTGAGCCTGCCCGTCCGGAACCTGTGCTCCGCAACGGGAGAGGCCACAACAGTGAGAGGCCCGCGTACCGCAAAAAAAAAAAAAATCTAAGGCTATAGGGAGAAAGACATTTATACGTTGGGGAGCTTATCAACTAGGGTGGGAGCCTCAGACTTTTGTAGTAAAAGAATTAGGCAATGATCCCCCAAGAATGTGGGCTAACTGATTGCTCTCCTCTTGAAGTTATGGAAGAAATGATATAAACATTCAGGGGACTTCCCTGGCAGTCCAGTGGTTAGGACTTCACACTTTCACTGCTGAGGGTACGGGTTCAATCCCTGGTCGGGGAACTAAGATCCCTCAAGCCGTTATGCATGGCCAAAAAACAAAACAAAACAAAACAAAAACAAATGATGTTAACATTCATAAACAAGCATCTAAGCAGCCTGCGCTGTTCCACATCTCTATTAGTAGATGAAGTCAACTGTAACAACAAAACAGGCCTCCTGTGGCCTGAGGCCCTTCCAGCTGTCACGATGAATATGAGGGCTGCAGTTCAAAGGACTGTGGGGCTGCAAACCAGATGACACCATCAGGGGACAGCCTGCAATGGCTCCAAACCCCGGAGGACATATTACTGTCTTTGTCCAAGACACATTTCTGTTCCAATTCCTTTTCATCCTAAGTGTGAGCTGCCAGGAGAACACTGGACTCTATACCCACCCTAGGCCTCCAGCCAGGAGACTATGTACATGAAGAAATTCTGGATAAGGAATTGGCTCACAAGTGGGTGCTCACAGCAGAAATTAGCACAACATTGTAAATCAACGATACTTCAATAAAATAAACTTTTAAAATAACATCCCATCCCCTTTGCCATATTCTAAGCAAGTCATGGGGGAGGGGATTGTAAAAGAGAGAGCATGAATCATTGGGGGTCACCTTAAGGGTATATTTGCCATACTGGGTTATGAGATAGATAACCCGAATTTTGCTCTGACTCCACCATTTATTGGATGTGTATCTTTCAGTGAGCCATTTCGCTTTTCTTGATACGTCATTTCATCTCTAAATTAGAGCTAATAATTTGCACCCTGCCCACATCACAGTTCCTGAGAAGATGAAGTGAGATAATGCATGCGCAGAAGCTACAAAACTATGAGACTATAACGTACTGATAAACATAAATGGATTACCCAGATGAAGCTTTTATTAGAACTACTTATCTTCCTTGGAACTGAACAAATGTTGGGTTGCATAAATTTCTGATCTTTCTGTTGTCAGGGGCTTAAATATACTTGGATAACAAAAGACTATGTTTAATTTTATAGAGACATTTACAGTGTAATCAGTTATGCTAATGGAAAATGTATATGTGAAAATCTTGACAACTAAGAGACTCTTGAGGGTATTTTTTCAGAATTATTTAAAACATCATAAATATAGATTATATGACTTTTGCATAATATCCTGCCAGCCACAGATGCCTGCCAAATTACATGCAGGACCGGAGTCATGCGATGAATTATGAGTCAAAAGAGCAAACTTCTGAATCCGGCACTATCAGAGCCACAAAATGAGTCTGTGAACTTGGGAAAGTGAATTTACTACACTAGAAGCTTCAGTTCCCTCATCTGTGAAAATGAGCTCCAAAATCTCTGAGGTGCCTTCCAGCTCAAAGATTCTAAGAACCAAAGGGCCAGTACCATTTCCTGATCCAACATATTTATAATGTTTGGTTATAGGAAGCAGATCCAACTATCATGCACCTCTCTTGTGAGAGTCTGTCTCTTTACACTGCAACTTGAATTGGAGGTTGAGTGTACGTGGTGGGTGCTCTGGGGTGTTGCCCCATCTCCCTTTCAGGACCAATGTGTTCATTCCTCCCGCAGCTGCTGATGTTGTCTGCTGATGACTCACAGCTGGGTTCCTTCCCAGGAGTTACCCTGAGCTGAAGACAGCTGCTCAAACCATTCCCCCTTGTATGGGGCAACTCATGCCCAACGAGTGGTCATTGAAAGTGTCATAAAGTAGGAGTATAGAGGCCTGGCCCCATTGCCT
Organism: Neophocaena asiaeorientalis asiaeorientalis; assembly: GCF_003031525.2. Classification (NCBI taxonomy): domain Eukaryota; kingdom Metazoa; phylum Chordata; class Mammalia; order Artiodactyla; family Phocoenidae; genus Neophocaena; species Neophocaena asiaeorientalis. The sequence goes on from NW_020172779.1 coordinate 13,682,048, forward strand.
TCACTTGGGGTAGCTCTCATGGTCTATCCAGGCCCCAGATTTCCCCATGAGGTTGGCTGAGAACTCTTTTGAAACATGGGCCTTGCACTTCTGTCCAGTATGTTGTCGTCACTGTCTCCATGGGTATTGATCCTGAGTCGCTTTTACCCACTAGACTAAGGTTTCCCCAAGCTGAATGTATGTGCCTCAGGGAATGTACACAGTAACCCACTGGAGACCAAAGAAGAAATGAGAACTTTTGTTTATATGTTTATATCTGGAGAATGGGAGTTGCCAAAGTAGAGTGGTAATTAGTTCACTTTCAGCACCCTGGGACCTTTTGCTCTGAATATGTGCCCGGGTAAGTGGCTCTACAGAGTATATTGAATTAAAATTAGAATCTTTCCAATATCTCATAACGTGATGGTGACTCAGTGGTTCACCAGTCGTCCTGTGGCAAATCATGAACAGTCAAAGACAAAGAAGAGTTGTGTATTTCTGCTTTATGAAAAGTGGCTGTGTTTACTGATGTTCCTGGGATAACGTGTCTGTCGGCAGCGTACTGCTCACCCTGTATTAAAAAACAAAAACCGAAACATGTTCAATCTATGCTTTGATTACAAAGGTGAAAATTTAACAATAATTGAGAAAATAACTCCCTTTCTAAATTTAATTTAATTTAATTTTTTTAACATCTTTATTGGAGTATAATTGCTTTACAATGGAATAACTCCCTTTTTCAAAAGAACTCATGCTTTGGGGAAGTATTTTGAAAATGGGTGTTTAGAGGTAATGCCATCAGTACATGATTTTTTTTGGTTACTGTGTATAAAGTGTGATACCTATAAAAAAATTCTCTTATCTGTGCACTTAAGCTTGGAAACAATATTTCCTAATCTGTTTAATAATCTTTAAAATAAAGAGGTTCAGGGGGTTTTAAATCCATTTATTGCCTCCAAATATAAAAAAATAGAACATCTTCTGGTTAGTTTGCTGCAATAACCACTGATTGATCAGGAAAGGTGAAATTTTACTAGTCAAATTTTACTAGATCAAAAATCCTTGCAAAATCGGAGGCAGAATTGAAAATGAATATCATAATGTAGCTAGCATAGCAAACATTGTAGTCCTTTAATTGGACTGATGAATCTTTAGGAGCTATCTTGGTTACTTATGAGGGTCATTAAAACCAAATATTAAAACAATTGAACTTAAAACCAAAGTTTACATGTGCCATGTTATAAAATGAAGTAGCATTTTAAAAATAAGAAAGTATATTCAATCACATCCCTCTAACTAAAAATACATTATTACTATTGAAAATTTTATTTTGGTGAGATTGAAGTCTTTGTATCGTTAATAAGAAGTAAAGATCACTTATTCATAACCTATATATAATATAAATAAAAATATATGTGTTGAAGATAGATGCTCAAACATATATATTTTTTCCTGTACACAAACAAGAAAATTTGGAACCTGCTATGCTCTACTAAGAGCTTCTCAAATCTTATTCAACATTCCATCTTCAGTGCTTAACAAATAGTAGATGTCATTGAAATGATTAATTAAAGAGTGGAAGGTTGAAGCAATTGATGGATCAATAGCTACTGGGTGGATAGATGGACATAAGATGCAAGGATGCATTGACAGATAGATGCACAGTAATCACAGTGCTAGGTATTAGGAAGGGACAGAAAAGCAATGCAAGTCTTGGTACCTCTGTCCCGGAGCTTTTACTATCTAGCCTGGGAGACAAGTACACATGCAGGGAATAGTTTTACAAAAGCACGAGACACTTGTTGATTAAATGCTCAGATAACTAGAACCAGCATAAATGCAGAAAGTTTTGCCGTTTCATTCCATGAACCTGGAGCAAGCAGATCAGGGTTGAAGACTGTCATCTTCCACTCTCCAACTCTGCACACTAAAGACTACATAACCCCATAAGCATTAGTGGCATTAATCAACCACCCAGCTTGAGAAAGTAACTTTCCCGCTTAAGGAATATTTTCTAGTTGCAGCTTTCATCAGTTCAGTGTTTTTGGTGAAAGAGTTTCCCTTCCAAAACTATAATTACACCTTCAAGTCTGGGAATGCCTACAGATGATCCCTGGTATCTCTTATTGAGACATTGTAACAAAAGGGAGGAAAATGCAAAAAAAAAAGAAATCTCTAACTTAATTACTAGCATCCTTATAAATTTACCTACCTAGGAAACCCAAAGGGAACATGGACATTCCCTTGGCGATTCCCTACTTCACCAAATGCCATTTTTTATGTAGCAGGGACATGCTTAATGCTGGGGAGATTATGATGATTAAACAAACCATTAGGATAAAAAATGACTTCTATAAAAGCAAGAAAAGGATTTAGAGTTTTTGTGTCAGGCATTGTTCAGTCAGTCAGTCATGCAGCGTGCATTCATCGGCACCTATTGTGTACTAGGCTTAGTCCTAAGTGTTGATGATACAAAGATAATTATCAAACACAAAAATCAAGAAGGTACATGAAGCAAATGTATCTATTTGCCCACCCGTTGAAAAATCCTTTAAATGACAGAAAGCACACTTTTCAGAAAGAGCAAATTTGGTACCAATAACCAACCGTTCTACTGAAAACAACTAGAAAAGCTGGATAAAATATATTTTAAGAACTTCTTAAAGGCACTATAGAGCTGACAAGATAGCAGAATTTACCATACTGGTACCTGGAAAAGGATAGAGGCCCAGGGAGATGATCTCAGTTTTGGAATATTTTTTCCTCTAGGAAAATATTTTTCCACGTATATGCGTTAATATATGGTATTTGTTTTTCTCTTTCTGACTTACTTCACTCTGTATGACAGTCTCTAGGTTCATGCACGTCTCTACAAAAGACCCAGTTTTGTTCCTTTTTATGGCTAATATTCCATTGTATATATGTACCACATCTTCTTTATCCATTCGTCTGTTGATGAGCATTTAGGTTGCTTCCGTGACCTGGCTGTTGTAAATAGTGCTGCAATGAACATTGGGGTGCATGTGTCTGTTTTTGTTTTTTCTGTCTGTTGAGATGATCATGTGGTTTTTGCCCTTTAACCTGTTAGTATGGTGTATTACATTGATTTTCATTTATTTATTTGGTTGCACCAGGTCTTAGTTGGGGCTCCTGGGCTCCTTAGTTGTGGCATGAGGGCTCTTAGTTGTGGCATGCGGAATCTAGTTCCCTGACCAGGGATTGAACCCAGGCTCCCTGCGTTGGGAGTGTGGAATCTTAACCACTGGACCACCAGGGAAGTCCCTATATACATATTTAAAATACACAATAACAATGGTATATAAGTTAGAAAGATGTTAAAGTGTTCTAAGAATTTTTCATTGTCTAGGAAGCGGGTAATTTTAGACAGGTAAATCAATGATGCATATTGTAATCACTAGAATAACTACTGAAATACCTATAAAAGAGTATATAACGTCCATGCTAATAGAAGATATGAAGGATATGAATAATAAAATTTTTTCCATTAATCTTAATGAAGGCAAGAAAGCAAAAAAAAAAAAAAAAGAGGAATATACTAGGTAAATGAATAGAAAGTACTTAGTAAGATGGCAAGTTAAAACCCAAGACATCAGTAATCACATTAAATATTAATAGAATAAATGTTCCTTCAAAAAACAGATCGTCAGAATGGATTTTCAAAAACTCTGGCATATGATCTTTAAAAGAGGCACATCTAAAACGTAAGACAAAAGAGCAATTATAACAGAAGAATGGAAAATGAAAAGAAAGGTGGCATGTCATATTTATATCAGACCAAACAGGCTTAAAGGCAAAGAATTGCAAGATACAAAAAAGAACATTTTGTAATAAAAACAGGTTCAATTTGCTAGGAAGATATAACAGTTCTAAACTTGTGTACACTTAATAACATAGTCTCAAATATACATAAAGTTAAATTTGACGGAACTGCAAGGAAAAATACACAGATTTGCTGCCAGAGTGAGAGACTTCAACATATTTCTCAGTAATTAATAGAATAAGAAGAAAAAATTATAATATTTTCTATGGAAAGGATATAAAAACAATTCAGTCTTTTCTCTAGTATGGTTGATTGGAATTTGCTTGTTTTTAATTGATGATATTTCAGGAAGGTCTCTTTCAACTTCACAGTCTGCTCTTGGTAATGTCTAAGTTGGGAAGACCTCTATCGGACTTATTTCATGTGTGAGTTATAAAATTAGGAAGGATTTTCCACACACTTGCGTTTGCACTTCATTTTTTCTCCACTGCCCCGTATTTTTGATGCTGGGCACCATAGAAACCGTTCATATCTCAATAAACAGTGTCTGGCCCTGGATATTATTTGTATCCTGACTCTAGGCAGTAAGAATATTTCTGAAAGTCATTCCTTTCTGCCGTAGATAACAATAATGTAACCGTACATGGAAATGATTGTAACCACATAAATATATCCCATTGAACTCACACTGGATGAATCCACTTCTTCAGCTGAATTCCCCAAATGATGCAACTACTCCCACATCAATCAACATGAGGGGAAGTACGATCAAGAGAAGGCTAGAGTGGAGACAGTGGTCCTAACCAATTATGGGGAAAACATTTTACTTGGTACATTTCATAAACGCCCGTGACTATATGGATCCTTGGAAGGGACCTACGTTCGTGAGAGGCCCCGAAGGTTCTCTGCTTGATTAGCTTCATAGCAAATCTGCCCTCGCCTGGCAACTGGTAGGAGCTCAATCAATGTTTATTGAATGAATGAATAAAACCTGTGTGATTCAGATTCTTGCCAGCTGGAACAGATGCTCACCATAAACAACCAGTACAGCCATCCTGGTGAGTACTGGGTGACCATTGGCATGGTCCTACTCCCCAGTGGCTGTTTCAGTGGAATCTCACTATAGAGTTACTTTGACCCAAGAAACTAACTCAGTGTAGGTTTATCCCTCACATATGCTTAAACTGTCTGGATCCAACTTGGGACCACATCACAGAGCATGACTCTTGACTCTGTGAACAAGTCACATGGATCCACATTTAGCCCCTCCAAAATTGCCATCTTGGTCCTGAACAAAGCATAAAGTTTGGGACAGTCAATTTAACATTGCCAAGATTTAACGATTTAAAGCCAGTTCCTCACCAGTGCTCGAAACGCAGAAAACTCAGCTACCTCGCAGTTAAAAGTTTTTGTATTCTGTTCCTTTGAAATCTGTTGGTCTATCTTGTACCTTGAATGGCTCTTTTACCCATGTGTGGTTTTAAACAACATGGATTAGTCATTTGGAAAATATTTGCTCAGTGGGTTATACAGATATCCCAGTTGTTGACATTTTTCATGATACAATATCAAAAAAGCACATTTATGATTATCCCCAGCATTGGGAAGCTGTTTGAAATTCTAACCTTCACTTTGAAAATGGAATTTTATCACAGGCAACAAACAGTTTTTCTTGAAGTGACTGCCTCACTTCATTCACTTTATTTTCTTTTCTTCAGTTTTATTGAGATATAACTGGCAAGTAAAATTATAATATATTGAAAGTATACAACGTGATGACTTGATATATGTATATATTTTGAAAAGATTCTCACAAGCCAGTTAGTTAACACATCCATCATCACACATATTAACCCTGTGTGTGTGTGTGTGTGTGTGTGTGTGTGTGTGTGTATGAGAACACATGTTCTACTCTCTTAGCAAATGTCAATTATACAACACATTGTTGTCATCTATAGTCACCAGGTTTTACAGTACATCCTCAGACCTTATTCATCTCATAGCTGAAAGTTTTACCAACCTCTATTTCCCCCACCTTCCAGCCCCTGGTAAACCTTTTTTCTACTCTCTGTTTCTATGAGTTTGACCTCTCTCTCTCTCTTTTTTTTTTTTTAAAGATTCCACATCTAAGTGATAGCATGCAGTGTTTGTGTTTCTCTGTCTGGCTTATTTCAGTTAGCTTAGTACCTTCCATGTTGATTCGTGTTGTTGCAAATGGCAGAATTTCCTCCTTTTTTAAGGCTGAGTAATATTCCATTTGTGTGTGTTTGTGTGTGTGTGTGTGTGTGTACACACACTTGCCTTCCACAATTCTAAGATATTTTCTTATGTTTTCATTAAGAAGCTTTATAGCGTAGTTTACACATGGAGATCTATGATTCATTTTGAATTGATGTCTATTTATGGTATAAGACAGAGTACAAAGTTTATTTTTTACATGCATATATTCAGTTGTTCCAGCACCATTTTTTGAAAAGGCTTTCCTTCCCTCTTGATTTGTACTTGTACCTTTGTCAAAACACACATGATATATACATGCATATGTGTGTGTATATATATATATATATATATATGCCTATTTCTGGACTCCATTTGTTTTTATTGATTTATTTGTTTACTTGTAATTAACCATAATTTAATTACTACAGCTTTATAGTAAATCTTGAAATATGTTAACGTAAATCCTTCAACTTTGTTCTTCTTAAAGTTATCTTAGGTATTCTAGGTTCTTTCCATTTCCACATATATTTTAGAATCAGCTTATTAATGTTTATAAAGAAAGTCTTTCAAGAGTTTGACTGGAATGTTATTGAATCTATAGATCAATTTGGGGAGAATTTCCATCTTAACAAAATTAAATATTTGAGTCTATTATTACAGTATGACTTTCTTTTTTTAATCTCTTTTGTTATCTTCTTTAATTTATCTTAGCAATGTTTTGTAGTTTTCAGCGTAACTGAAAACTACAGATTAATAAATTAATCTGTTGTTAATTTATTCCTAGATATTTGTGGTATTTTTTAGTTTCTTATTGTTACAGCTAATACGATGTTTTTTCATTACCTTCTACACCCTAAATATAAGCAGAACCCAGCTGCAGTATGGATTCATACTGCACTATACAATTCATTGTAAGTGCATTTATAATTTACTTAAAGAATCCCTTACTGTTGGGAATTTAGTTTATTTAAATTCTATTCGCTTATAAGTAAAACTGAACTGAGCATTTAAATGGAATATATTGAACCAGATACTGTTCTTAGCACCCTGTATTAGCTTATTTAAGCATCAGAAAAGCCATTTTGTTAATGTCTGATTCTCTTTTTAGAATAAATCCCTAGACATGAAATTGATAGAGAAGAAGGTGTACGTGTTTGCAGAGCTCTGGCAGACAAATAAGAACTTCTTGCCAGGTCATTTGAGGGCAGCCAGGCTAACAGTGTGGTACAGTCCACACCTTGGCATCCAGTACGTAGGCTTAAAAACCCAGCCCATGGGAAGCACGACAATAAATCTTTGTCTATGGGATAGAAGGATGAAGGGATGTTTAGATGAACCACGGAAGCAAGAGGTCAGTTCAATTGTTGTGAACTTTCCTGGATTTGAGCCAGCTCTGTGTTTGTCCACCTGTCTTCATAAACTTCACGTGGAAAACACAACCATCAAGAGAATCCATGCTGGTTAAGTAATCATGTGCAGTTAGTTGCCTTTCATCGTTAGAGAAATGGGTTATGACATTATTATACGATTCATGCCAGAGTCTTCCCTCATCTGTCTCAGATTTCATACTCATGTCCACACTGGTTTCGAAACCCTGGATCATACTTCATCTTTCCTCAAGAAGCTAGGCGCATTGCCTGTATCCAAGATGCCAGTGTATAGCACAAAGCACATTAACCTTCTAAAAATCTCCTGGCTTTTGACATTATAGCAGCACATTGATGGGCCCAGGAAGGCCATGGCTATTGAGAGTATCCCAGAATCTATGAGCAGAATAACTGGACACACTGTAAAAGTGGGGGAACAAGGTCTTGGGAATCAATTATCCAAGGGACTTTCAAGTTTCTGCCCGTCTTGTGAGCACAGTCAGTGAGAGTGTTCATTGCCATTGCCTGTTATCTTTCTGAGGATGTTGGTACAACAAATAGCACTGGAACATAGAGCTAGTGTCTCCCTCTGGAGCAGAAGGCAGATTTGTTTGCTGACTGGTTGTGTCGCTCTCCAGGGCCAAGGTTGGGCGGCTTTGCTTATAGCCTCTTTAAAAGATTGGACTTTCTTAATCTCGTGATTCCTCTCCTTTAACACAATCCACTGTGTGTGCAAGGTTACCTGGCCTTCATTGCATTGTCTTGTGGGAACTGGGCCTCAGGGAACCAGCACCAATGATGACATTCCGGATACTATGAGTAATAAGCTGTCTTTTGTCTCTGACCAGGAGTTTTGTGTCTTCTGCCAGCATCCACGAAGTTTGGTAGGGTAACTTGTTAGATTTCAGGTAGGATAAAATTCCAGACCCTTCACAGTTATTTATTTTCTATTTATTTTATTGAAGTATAGTTGATTTACAACATTGAGTTAATTTCTGCTGTATAGCAAAATGATTCAGTTTATATATATATATATATAATCTTTTTCATATTCTTTTCTATTATGGTTTATCACAGGTTATTGAATATAGTTCCCTGTGCTAGTAGGACCTTTTTGTTAATCCATTCTATATATAATAGTTTGCCTCTGCTAATCCCAAACTCCAATCCATCTCTCCCCAACATGCCCTCCACCTTGGCAACCACAAGTCTGTTCTCTATGTCTGTGGACCTTTCACAGCTCTTTTTTTTTTTTTTTTAAATAAATTTATTTATTTATGGCTGCGCTGGGCCTTTGTTGCTGCGCGCGGACTTTCTCTAGTTGTGGCAAACAGGGGCTACTCTTCGTTGTGCGTGGACTTCTCATTGCAGTGTCTCTTGTTGCGGAGCACGGGCTCTAGGCGCGCAGGCTTCAGTAGTTGTGGCACGCGGGCTCTAGAGCGCAGGTTCTGTAGTTGTGGCACACGGGCTTAGTTGCTCCATGGCACGTGGGATCTTCCCGGGCCAGGGCTCAAACCCGTGTCCCCTGCACTGGCAGGTGGATTCTTAACCACTGCGCCACCAGGGAAGCCCAGACCTTTCATAGCTCTTAATGCAAGGTGGGAGTCCGGAGCTGAGGGCTGAGCTGAATTCAGAGTTGCTAGTGAAGGTCAAAGCAATGAAGCAACATACAGGGCTGAGTAACTTCCTGCCATTTTCATCACCAATGCAGGCAGTGGGATAAACCTCAGGCTGAAACTGGGGGTCATTGCTGAGTCCTGTGGGGGCCTGAGGGAGGCAAAGGAAGAATAAAATGGAGATAGGGGCTGTCAACCAGAATTAAGACTCAATTCAGTCAATTCTTGTTGCTGGTCAACAACCTTTATTAAAACCAAAACAGTACAGTGGGGGAAATGTGGTGATGGAGAGTCACGGATGAACTGTGGTCCTGCTCTTCCACTCATCCAGGTTCTTCACTGGATCCTCATTACAGAAAGGTCAGTAAGGGCCTGCCATGATCCTTCATTTAGGGTTGCAGTGAGGCTCAGATGAGATGATGTATGAGAAAGCTCTAAAGCAAGAGGTGAAAAAGTAAGGATGTTATTCTCGCACACTGCCTGGTGCTTAGTTAATTAAAATCATTAAATCTAGGGCGAGGCTGAAAATAATCATAGCCACCATTTGTAGGGCACTTATTCTTGTGAGCACTTTACAATCATTATATCACTTAATTCTCACAAAACGCCCCGAGGAGGGTAATATTATCCTCATGTTAGGAATGAGGGAAATAAGCCTGTGGGGCTCAGAACACAAAGAGAAAACATAGCTCAGTGATTAAGAGATGAGACAGAAGCATGGAAGGACTATGAAGTGCTTTTCCCTACACCCGCCGTCCAGCTTGGGTGTCACCTTTCCAGCCCTGCCTTCCTAACTCCATGCGAGATGCACCAATGGGAAAGAGGTGGGCCCCTTGACCAGCCACTCTTCAAAGAGCCCTCGCTGGCTCTGCGCTGGATGATTCCCTGCTTTAGAAGCCCTGATCAGGAGGTTAGCTTCCCTCTTCTGCTCACCTCTCTCTCCATTTATCCTCTGAGCATCCAAAGGCCAGGGGCATCTCCTGCATCTCCATAAATAAATGTTCAAGGAAGGCAGGAAGGAATGAGAGGGTAAGAGTAGGAGGTGAGGAAAGAATGGCCAGGGAAGGACAGGAGCATGATTCAAAAGCAGGGATGACAAAGTCAGCCAGTGGGAAAGGGGGCTCAGCGGCCAGGCTGGCACGGACAGAAGAAGCAGCCTCTCCTGCTCTAAAACTCCTCCCCTTGAGAATGGAGTAGAAGAAAGTAGCAAGTAAGCAGTGGGAGAAGGAGGCTCTTCCTCTCTCTGGCTTCCCGGAAGGGGAGGAGAGAACCTGGTGGGTCGCCGGGGAGTAAAGTCCTGCTGTTGTCAGAGCCCGTCTGGAGCACGGCGCTCAGTTGTGCAACATGGGTGACGGGGTGACTTGGGGCAGGATCAGATGAAGGGTCTCCCATATCTGTCATATGAGGAGCTGTTGACAGATCTGAGGAATTGTTCCCTTCGGAGCACTCCTGGAATCGTCTCCAGGAGTGATTCCCCGTCTCAGATGGTGCCCGGAGAATGCAGGATGATCAGCACCAGCTGGGGGGCAGCTTGGTGTGGGGTTTGTTCAAATCCAGGCTCCAACACTTTCTTTCTTTCTTTCTTTCTTTTTTTTTTTTTTGCGGTGATTCAGTAACATATATATATTATTTTCCATTATGGTTTATTACAGGATATTGAATATAGTTCCCTGTGCTATACAGTAGGGCCTTATTGTTTTATTGTTTATCCATTCTGTATATAATAGTTTGCATGTGCTAACCCCAAACTCCCAATCCAACCCTCCCCCCATCTCCCCCCTCCCCTTTGGCAACCACAGATCTGTTCTCTATGTCTGTGAGTCTCTTTCTGTTTCATAAATAAGTTCATTTGCAACACTTTCAAACTGTGTGATCTTGGACTAATATCTTGAGTTCTCTGAGTGTCTGTTTCCTTGTGTTTGAAAAGAGGTAACACCTGTCTTGCAAGGCTTTTTTTTTTTTCTTTGAAGGATTAGAGACCATGTAAGAAAACTGTCCGGTTCAAGACGGTCTTTATAAATGGTGGCTATAATCAACCCTCATGATACAAAAAGGGTCTTAGCATCAGGTGAGTGAGGGTGGGAAGGTGGGAACCAGATAATCTTTAATGTCTTGTCCAAGATTCCAAGGAAATGAACTAAACTTCTAATGTGACCCTGGACAGTTTGCACTGCCATCCATGCCTCGTCATTGTCATGTCATGACATGGCATGATGATTTTCCATATATTTATGTCCCTTGTCTTTCCACAAAGAAAAAGATAGGCCGAAGGGAGGAGAAAATATAAATAAATGATTATAAGCATGAAGTGATGGTTCTAAGGGTGACAGGTGCTGGGAAAAAACTGATCCAAACAGACACCTTGGACCAGGCCAGGCATCCAGTTGGCAGAGACGGTGTTCTCTCCCACGTCAGTGCCTGCTGCCAGTTGGCGGCTGTGTTGGTGATAGAGAAGGCTCCATTTGGCTCCATTTCAGACAAGTTGAATGAACATCATTAGAGAAATGTAAAAGGGGTGATGGACAACTTGGACGAAGTCACAGAACAAGCGCTGATCAAATTTGCATCTGACTCGAAGCTGGGAGAGTGAGCTGAAATGCTGAGTGATCTCATCAAGATTCTCAAAGATCTAGGCAGGCAGAAACAATGAACTGAAATTAACTGGGTCAAATTTCATAGGGAAAAATCAAGGTCCTGAATCTAGATTATAAAAAGAATCAAGTTTTGCAAACCTAGTGACAAGGACAGAATCTAAGATGGAAAAGATTGATTAATTGGCTCTAACAAACTATAAAGCATGTGCATGTCCAAAACGCTATAAAGAAGATGAAAAGGCAAACAGTAAACTGGGAAAAATAACGACAACATATATGATCATGCAAGTGAGTTAATAAGTTTAAGAGATCTTTCAAATCAATAAAGAAAAATGCTCCATTAGAAAGATGGAGAATGCATGTAAACAAGCAGTTCAGAAAATAAGAAATCAAAGTGGTCAAACAGCATGTGAAAAATGTTCACCCACAGTATTTAAAAATGCAAATAAAAACAAAAGTGGAATACTCTTTTTCCCCTATCCGATTAACAATGATTTGAAGGAGCAGCGTTAGATGGTCAACGTCAGCAGGTCTCAGGAGAAGTGCGCAGTCTCAGCTGCTTGCAGGGGAGTATAAATCCTCACAGACTTAAAGGAGGCCAGTTTGGTAGTACCAAAAGCCTTAAAAATAGCCAAATACCTTGCCCTAGAACTCCACTGTTAGGAATTTATCCTAAGGGAAAATAAAGTCAGGGAAGAAGTCAAAGATCTATTGGCATATTCATGGCAGCATGATTTAGACCAGAAGAAAGTTCATAACAACCCAATGTTCAACAATGGGGTATTCATAAATTAGGGTAATCAGAATGATGAAATACCTTTTGACTGTTAGGAATCACTGATGGGAGAAAACGTTCCCAGTGCATTGCTGTGGTGCACGGGGAGATGGGCTGCTTAGATCCAAGTCCAAGGAAGGGCTTGATACCATGTTAGCTCCTTCAGGGTTTGTGTCCCCTGCGGAGAGCCAAGGACACATCCTTCTCAGCTGGCCCACCTCCAGTGACTGTTTGAGGCACGGGTATAAAACCCGGCCATTTCCACCCAGCACAGAGCATTCTGGTACACCATTAATGCTCCAGAGCTCCTCATGAGGTTGGCCCCGGGTGGGTCAAGGCTGCTGTTGGGAGAGAATTCTCCATGAATATTTTCATATTTTCTGCGTAGTCTGAGATTTTTGAGGAAAGAGCACTGGCAAAATTGGTTAAAGATGACTTTTAACCAAGAATTGCTAACATGCCTTAGAAGTTAGAGATAGTGTGTTGTTCCAAATTGATTTAGAGATTTAACTTCCTAAAGCCATGTGCTTACATTCTAGGGTAAAAAGCCTGGAGATGCTTTCCCTTTTCCTGCAGAAACATATATTTATATTCCAGAGTAAAGATCTCTTTCTCTAGAAGAGAGGATGGGCAGGTGGGCCGGCCACTCTATATAAGCTCTGAGTTTCATAATTTTGGGTTTGCAATCTATGGTGCAACCTTGATAAAGGCACAGGGTGACATCTGGCCTTCATTGCTTTGTCCTGTGGAGACCGGGGTGTGGGGAACTGGTGCTGATACATTCTGTGAGCAAAAGGCAGTCTGTTCTTAGGCCCATGAAAAGATGCTCCACGTTGTTAATTATTAGAGAAATGCAAATCAAAACTGCAGTGAGGTATCGCCTCACACCAGTCAGAACGACCATCATTAAAAAATCTACAAACAGTAAATGCTGGAGAGGGTATGGAGAAAAGGGAAACCTCCTACACTGTTGGTGGGAATGTAAATTGATACAGCCACTATGGAGAACAGTATGGAGGTTCCTTAAAAAACTAAAAATAGATTTACCATATGGTCCAGCAATCCCACTCCTGGACATATGTCCAGAAAAGATGAAAACTCTAATTTGAAAAGATACATACACCCTAATGTTCATAGCAGCACTATTTACAAATAGCCAAGACATGGAAGCAACCTAAGTGTCTTTCAACAGATGAATGGATAAAGAAGATGTGGTATATAAATATATACAATGGAATACTACTCAGGCATAAAAAAGAATGAAATAATGCCATTTGCAGCAATATGAATGGACCTAGAGATTATCATACTAAGTGAAGTAAGTCAGAGAAAGACAAACATTATATGAGGAATCTAAAAACTAATACAAACGAACTTATTTAAAAACCAGAAATAGACTCACAGACATAGAAAACAGACTTACGGTTACCAAAGGGGAAGTGGTGGGGAGGGATAAATTGGGAGTATGGGATTAGCAGACACACATTACTATATATAAAATAGATAAACAACAAGGATTTACTGCATAGTACAGGGAACTATATTCAATATCTTGTAATAAACTATAATAGAAAATTGGAAAAAAGAATACAGATAATACATATATATATATAGGTATGTGTATATATATATAAAAAACAGAATCACTTTGCTGTACCCCTGAAACTAACACAATATTGTAAATCAATTGTACTACAATTAAAAAAAAAAGCAGTGTGTGCTCTCAACCAGACATTCCATGTTTCCTCTTAGAATCTCTCTCTCTCTCTTTATAAATCTGTATCTGCCCCTGCATCTGCGTGTATCCACATATATATGAATGTGTGTACATTTGTGCGTATTATATTTACATACATATAAACTTAACGCGTGCATTAAAGTTTGCCCTATCCTTTGCCCAGTCCTGCTTCCTACCCCTGCATCTCCACCACAGCTGCTGGTCCTTGATGAACACCTGGCACACCCCCAAAACTATCTCAGTGTTTGCTTCTGGAGAACCCAACCTGCAACAGTTGCCAAATTGAAAAGAAAAGTGGTTGGTCTACAGAACCTTATGTAAACATGATGAAACCTTTATCCTTTACGTGAGGTTGCATGGAAAAAGAGAAAGGACAAAACCACAAAGTATTTGTGAAAGTTTTCTCCGGGTGGCGTAAATCTGAATAATTGTTTTTCTTTCTTGCTGTGCTTTTCTGGGCTCTCCGAGTTGCCTGCATTGAGCATGTATTACTTTTAATTACAGGGCCTGATGGAACGCTATTGCCATAAGCTGCATTTAGCAGGAAGTGAAGGTAGGGACCGGGAGATAAAAGCTAATGTTACAGACTGCTGACTAGGTGGCTGGCGCTGTTATAAGAACTTCACGTTTAATTTCTCCTTACATCCTCCAGGCAGTCTTTTGGGGGAGGTATTGTTATCTCTTCCTCGTCAACGGAGGAAACTGAGACTCGGGAAGGATAAATCGCTTGCCCCCCGTGGGGCAGTCAGGGTGTGAAGCCAGGCTGCCTGTGCTTCTGGTCCCGTCAGTGTTTGTGTCTTCGCCGTATCCTCAGACACACGTTAGGTCTGGGCATCCCTCCCCTGCTAAGTCAGTCTTGAATATCTCCTCTTCATCCAAACTCCAAGTTCCTTGTCTCACTGACAAGGCCCTCGTGACCACCCCCGCCTCCATTTACAGCGCCCCCTGGACCACTTCTCCCGTTCTCTGCTCTCCTGTCCCTCCATTCGCAATGCAATTTGCCATCCTTGAAGCCTCTGTCCCTGCTTTTCCTGTCTCCAAGGAGGATGCTCTTCCTCAGGTCAGCATATGGCCGACTGCTTCCACCCTCCCTGTTTCAGCTCAGCATACCCTCCTAGAGATGCCTTCCCCGGCTGTTCTCAGCATTTCTCCTCTCCTCTGCCCTCCCATCACAGTCATCCTCCCAGTTTTGATCGACTGTGGCTCTTGGCACCTGGTAAAGACCCCCTTGTTCTCTTGTCATATGTGCGCTCTCAAATTCTAGCTCTTCCTTTTCTGACAATGCACCACTGAGCAAGTAAAAAGGAAAAACTCAGTTTGCCACCTCTGTCCCTTTTTCTTCCTTGTGTGTCTCCTCTACTAGTGACACAGAACATTTGACTTCTGACACTTCTGGTCACCAGATATGCAGAGGTTTGCCCCACACCAAGCAATTCACCAGCTGTGTGAATTGAATCCTACAATTCAACTCGACTGACACTATCTACTCAGAGATGGTGTCAGAGCCCACAGGGTAAGGGTCCAGTCCTACAACACCTGCCCACCTTCAGATGCCACTGGCAAGCCCAGGTTATCACCTGTGCTTCTGACCAACTGGCTATAGATCAGATGTTCCAACAACCCCCTCCTTGGATCCGGTTAATTTGCTAGAGTGGCTCACGGAACTTGGGGAAATACTTATGTTCACCAGTTCGTTAAAGGATATGATAAAGGATACAGATGAACAGCCAGATGAAGAGATGCGTAAGGTGAGGTCTGGGAGGGTCCTGAGCACAGGACCTTCTGTCCCCGTGGAGCTGGGGTATGGCACCTTGCCTGTGTGGAAGTGTTCACCCACCTGGAAGCTCTCCAAGCCCCAGCACTTTGGGGATTTTATGGAGGCGTCCTCACAGAGGCATGATCTATCATTAACTCCATCTCCAGACCTTCTCCCCTCTCTGGAGGGTGGGGGCAGGGCGGGGCTGAAAATTCCAAGCTCCTCGTCATGGCGTGGTCTTTCTGGTGACCAGCCTGCATCCCACACAGAGTCGCCCCATTAGGACACAAGATGCTCCCAGTGTTCTTACCACTTAGGAGATGACAAGGATTTCAGGAGCTCTGTGCCAGGAACCGGGGACAGGGACCAAGAACTGTCCTCTGTTATCTCATAGCAAGTGAGTGAAGTTGTCTGAGCCTCAGTTTCCACATCTGTAAGTGGTTCATTCAGAACACTGCCTGGCACATACTGAGGTTCCCAGCTGTCTGTGAAGTCCGTGCCAGCGGGGGCTGTCACGGTGAGACAGTCACTGCCATGCATTGAGGGCCTAACGTGGTACCTGGTGATCACAGATGCTCAGTGAGTAATTTTTTGAATGAAGGAGGAATGCAGAGGCTTGCTGCTCATCCATGCTTGCTGAGAGCGAAAGCTTCCTCCTTTCATCTGTGCAGCCAGGACCACGCTGGGGGAAAACGGTCTCTTGCTCTAAGCTGTGTGTCTTGTCAGAGGAGAGCACTGATGCAATGAAACCGGCAAGGGCTTTGCCTTCTTCATGAACCGCCAAGGAGGGTCTGAGCATTGCCTTCGCGGAGCACGAGTCTCACTTACGAACTCAAGCTCAGCTCACAGTCAGCTGTCCAAGTGCATTTTCCCCCCATTAGACTTAAACCTTTGAGGTGAGATGGACTTGGAAAACCCTTGCATATGGTTTAGGGCCTCATCATTCAAAGAGGACTACCCACTCTCCATCCTCTTGCCAACGCCAACACTTAACTCTAAAAGAGCGTCAGAAGTTTTGGTCTTATTTCCCGACTTCATTTTTTCACGGGTGACACAATCTTTCAGTTAAAGTTACCTCTCGCACTGTGACTGTTCCCCTATCCGTCCCCCCTGTTAACCATGATTCGCTTGAGTTTGGAAACTGCTCCACAAAGTGGGCACTCAGTCAGCCGTAAATGCTTGGTGATGAATGAATCGATGGATGAATGATGTAATAGATTAAAGGTCGCTGAAGGCAGGGTTGTATTCTTCTCATTCTTGAATCCTCAGCAGCCCTAGCACACTACAGGGATGTAGTAGATGCTCAAAGAATTCACACAGTCAGCCATTTATCAATCATTCCTAAGTGCACAGTACATCCAGGCAGAGTTTTGGGGCTACGGACACAGTGATGAACCCCACATGCATTTACTCTTCCCTGGCAGGAAAACTTGAATGAATGAATGAGGGAGTGCATTGCTTTGCCGATTTGACTATCTTAGTTTGCAAAGCAGCAAACCTCACACTCAATCCTGATGTCTCCCTGGAGCATGGCTTCCCCCAGCATACAGCCAGGGTACTGGCAGGGAATGAGGGGTAGGCACTGAGCTGGATGATTAAGCAGAAGGAACTGCAGACACAGAGATTGAAAAGGAGCTGGGAGGGTCTGGTGTTTGCAGAGAATGAAAAACAGAAACAAGAATCAAGAAGAATCAGAAAATTAATAGCATGGCCATGTTCACCAAGAACGCCATTAGGGTCAGGACAAAGGGAAGGATGCCAAGAATCTCAAGAGTGGGAGTTGTCGGGGTGAATCCAAGACAAAGTCTGGTTGGCCACAGCAGGTGGTTTTCAACATGCTCTCCAGCTGTGGTTGCTATCAGTTCACAGTAAGACCACGTATCTTTTAAAGTGGCAGTGTCCCCATTCTTCTGTGTGACACATCCTTCTCCAAAGTCATAATTTTCTCACCAGGAATTCCAGGATTCAGGGTGTTTAGATAATGAGCATAGGAAAGTCCTTTCCTTGGTTACTGGCTCACGGGTGAAATGCATGGACCCTGCTGTGTCCTCCAGGCTGTGGGATCACTTGGCTTTTACCCTCACCCCAGCTGACATCCACAATGGCTGAAATATTGAAAAAAGTCTAGACTAACTGGTCAAGAGCCATGGCCTTCATACCAATGCCTCTCCCATGAATGCTCCCTCCCTGCCATTCCACAGCCCGGCCCTTTGCTGGGACCCTTAAGGATGATGCTGGGCATGGCAGGACTTTCTTCAGTGGCCTTCCATTCTATTTGGTTGATGGCTATCTGATACTTAATTGTTAAATATTTTGAATAGCCTCTCACCTCCAAAGCAATCACATCCACTGCCTTACTTTACTGGTGATTATTTGTTTTTGTGTCTCTCACCCCAAATCCTTTTTCCAAACTGCAACTAAGTAATGTTTCTAAAATGTAAATCCTACTCCTTCAAAGGCTCCAAAGTCTCTCTCCTCCAGCCCAGTCCTGGAACCCCCTGCTCCCTCCCTGACTCTGCTCCATTCCAGAAGCCTCAGCAGTACTAACGGGCTGCTTCCTTGGTGAGTCCCCATGCTGTCGGATTCCCCCTCTAGAAACACTTAACCACATTTCATTTTAGTACATGTATAATGTCTGTCCCCAAAACTCTATGCTCCGTGAGGACAAAGCCATGCCTGTCAGGTCCACCACTGCATTTCCGCTGCCTACCGTAGTTGTAAAATTACAATATGGATGAAATGAATATTTGCCAAATAAATGTTTCTCCCACTAGGATGTGAGCCCCTTGGGATCCTGGATCTCCTAGAAATACCTAGCCCCTCTCCCATTGCGTGGGGGTATAATTAAGTGCTTACTGAAGATTTTGTTGTACCTTTGAACAGAAATAGACTGGATGTAAGAGAAGCAGGTTAATTCCATTCCTGCCTGTGCTCTCTGTGATTTTGGGCAAGTCCCCTTATGTCTCAGAGGTCACCATTCTCATCTGCAAAGCAGGATGGTAACAACTTTGCAGAGTGAATAAAGAGAATTAATACTCTTGTGAATCTCCTCTGTGCCAGAGAGTCTCCTAGATGCTGAATGTATTTGATCTGATTAAAAACCAGTTCATAGGACGTTATTTTCTCTCTACAGAGATTCTGAGAGGAAGAGCAATTTGCCCAAGATCACACAGAGAGAAAATAGTGACCCAGGATTTCAACCCAGCTCCACCTGACTCCAAAGCCATCTTGTCCTGCCTCTATGGAAGGATAAGATGAGGGTTTGAGATTCTCTCTCTCTCTCTCAGCACAGTGCCTGGCACATGTCATGTGTGTAATAATTGAGATGGTCACTAGAGATGGTTTAGGTCTCATCTTCCTTGGACACAGGTTCTAAACAAGAACATCTTACTGGATCCCATTTAGTCCTATGATCTCGGCATGTGGAAACAAGAGAGCATGAAACTCATGGCAAGCATGCTTCCTCTCAAGCCATTTTCCTGTTCCCATAATGTCATTTGCATATTCCTCAAGCAGAAGGTGGCTAGTCCCCAGCAGGGCAAACACAACAGGAACAGAGCCCATCAGGGAGATCCGTGTGCCTCTTCTTATATTTAATCTTGGTGATCACTGAGTCTCTCTTAGCATCATGGAGGTCGGGGTGTGGGGAAAGCATGTTCACTACTCACTCATTTCTATAGTTAAAACAGTAATAACCACCATCTACTGAGAACCCATGCCAAGTGCTGGGCTAAAACTGCCCTCACAACACCTCTCTGATATGCTGCAGCTACAGCTGAGGAGGCAGAGATAGACAGAGTCTCCTGGCTGACCGTGAAGTAAGAACTTAAATAACTTATTTGCTCCAAATCCCTTAGTTTGTAAGGGGTGAGGCTTAGATTTGGACTCAGTTCGGTCTGCTTCAAAGCCCTTTGCACTTTATCATGAGTTTGGTGTTGGACTACAGTGCAATTACTCGTTACCCAGGAGGTGTTGGTGAGCTGGGATGTTAAAAAGCTTTTCCTTTAAGGAAAAAGAAACTCACTAGGACCTCTAAGTTTAGGGCACAGCTTGAAGGTGCTGACAAAAAGCAGATGGATCAATCAGAAGACTCCCTTCCCCAAGGTCCCTTTTAATCCTTGGATGCCCTTGTCATTCCCTGTAGGGCCGTAGTGGAAAGATTTTTGATCCAGAGTCTCACACTTGGGGTTTGATTTTCAGCCCTGCTTTTTTTATTGGCTGTGTGACTCTGGGAAGACTCATCACCTCTCTGAGCCTTGGTCTCCTCCTTAGAGGATTAAAGGACATAATGATTAAATGAGAAGTGGTTGGACCTCAGTGAACGCTCAATAATTGACAGAAATCAGGTCCCAAAAATCCAGGCTTGGGATTTTTGGCATTAGCTGTCAAATGCCCAAAGTTGTTACTTGGGTTTTGTCCTATGTCCAATTTCCTTCTTTTCTTCCCTAAAAGAAAACCACAGGCAAATAGAAGGAGCAGAGAAGCAAAGCAGACTTCAGCTCTCCCTACAGGAATGACTTGCAAGGGTTATTAGCTCAGCCATTTTCCATTAACAAAAATAAATCGCTCAGAAACATCTGGGCCACACTCGTCAGGAATCCGGCTCTGAGCCGGCATTTCACTTTCAAACCCAAAGTCATTTTGGACCTACTGCGACGCCCTTGAGAAAACAGAAGGGTTCCAGAACCCGCCAGTTGCCCCTTTGCCCTGTCTCTTTTTACACTTCTGAAATGCTCAAAGAGGATGGCAGCCAGACAACGTTTGGGTGGGCTGGTCAAGAAAATCCTCTCCTGGCTGCAGACAAACCCACTTTCTGCTGACTCTCAGGCCTGTGCACCAGCCCCCAAGCCCCGGGGGTGGGGATTCAGGCTGGTGGTGGGGACCGAAGTCTTACGGTGCCAAGGGACCAGGCAGCAAGGCTACATTTCTAGCTCCAAAGGCATGGGATCAGGATGGCGGAAACCTCTACCGCCCCAGGTTTTATGCTATTTATCACCATCCTCCACTCTCCCAGCTCCCTAGCAGTTCTCACAGTTCATTACAATATTCATCAGCTGAGACAGTGACTCAACTAATCCCAGCAGTTCCCCTGGGGGATTGATGTACTCTGGAGATGCTCCTTCTTGCCCATGTCTCTGGCGGGTGCCTTGGGAGACTGGGAGAAGTGGGAAGGTCGCCACAATTGTCCATTGGACTTCATCAGCCACATGTCTCAACTCTCTGCAGGGAACGTGAGGAAGACTTGAGGATTGTGAAAGTGGATTGTCAGGAAAGGATGGGCTCCGAGATCATCTTAAATGAGGTTCCAGTTTACAGATCAGGGAACTGAGACCCCGAGAGGGGGAAGTGATTTGTCCAGGGCCACATGTCTGAGGCTCAAAACCAGTTCTTTCGACTTTTAAGCTTAGTATCTCAGAACTCCCAGGAAAGAATGGCGATGAGAGGTCTAAGGAATGGCTACTGGGCTTCTGCTGCTAGAGACTCAACTCAGGTGTTTGAAACTGTTTACTCTTCTGCTTATTTTTGATCAGATATGGTATCTGGTCAACCCAATGGGTGAAAAAATGAAAAGAGAAGCTTAGTAGGTGTTTTAGTACGCGTATAAGCACGTGTGCATGTGTGGGGATCACACCGGGTCAACTGAAAACTACCATGTGCTCTTTCCCCAAAGAGGGAGGAGTCTGGGCAGACCTGGGAGGGACAGGGCAGGGGTGTGTAGAAGAGGAGCAGTGCTGGGGGCAGAGGCAAAAGTCGGAGCTTAGGGATCAATTAGATGAATACGTTCTGTTGTGGTTTTTCTGTGAAATGACTGATTTTTACCTTTATTCTGGAAAGCTGCATCAGACCTGTCAAACCCCATCATTCCAAATGTGTACATAAGAGCACCAGCTCACAGCTGAGTGGAATTAATTACTTCTCCCCAAGACATCTTCAGCAGTTTGCAAACTGTTTTCTGCCTCAAGCCCTTCCATCCTCAAAGTCATCTTCCTGTCTCGCTCTGCTGATTTCACACCTGCTGCCGGGTAAATCTCCATAAAGCACACTTCCTGTCCTGCCACTTCCGTGCAGTGGTTCCCTGTAGCCTAGGGAATGCAACCTGGGTAGAGATGTTTTTCTTGTTTCTGCAGCTCATGGTTCCCAGCTCCCTGCCTACAGCGTCCTGGTAGAAGACAAGAGTGACAATTAGAACTCCATGCTGATGGCTGAGTAAGTGGGAGCGCAGTGAGGTTGAGTGCTTAGCACCCAAGGGCCCCCCAGCTAGCTACTCTCATGATTCCCAGACCCCTGCTCACCTTGTCTTCTCCCCAAGTTCTCCATAAAGAGACAGCCTTCATCAAATTCAAAGACTGACCATGCCACCTGTGCCGACTCTCCTCCCCGCTCTCAGACCCTCTCTTCCACCCGAGGAACTCACCCCAGCCTTGCCTGACCCGAAGCCCCCACTACCACCTACGCTCCCACTCCTTCCCCTTCCCAAGGTCCAAGGTTGCAACATGTTAATCTCGTCAACTTATCCATATTGAAGAAATCTAGCACCGGCATTGACTCAGGTATCCAAACCTGTAATTTAGCTGCAAATACCATCCCAGGCTAAAAGGAGGATGCAGCAGTTGGAGGGATGATGGTGGATATTGTACAGGGAAGATGGTACCTTGCCTTGCCCTTTAAGTAAGATGGTTATGGATGCCCAACCCTTGCTATCCATTCTTGCTTGAAGGAGGTGATGGGCTAGTGTGGGTGAGGCACTGAACCGAGAGCTGATTGACTTGGGTTCTAGGCTCGGTTGTGCCACTTACCTAGTTGTGACCTTGCGCAAGTCGTTTGTCTCCTCACTGCCTCAGATTCCCTGCATCTTGAAGTAGAGATGGCCAAGATAGCTCCTAAATTTCCATCTGGGTATGACTTTCCAGGACTCTCTGGCAGACCCAGGTTCATCAGATCAACATCATCTGTGAGCTGGGGTTCCACACCATGTGAGGGTCCTGGCTGGTTCTTTAGCCTCCCTGTTGTATAACCCTGTCCAGGGTCAGCAGCTGCCCTCATTTTCCCAGGAAAGAGCTCAGCTACCACCCCTTCATCCTGGCTGCATCATCTGGAGTTAATTCCCCTCCAGAGAGACAAGAGCCAAAAATCTACTCCCTGGGCAGGCTGTACCTCCCGTTCCTCATGAATAACAGCAAGATCAAGTGATAACAGGGCTGTCGAGGCTACCGGGTCCTGAGGCTGGGCAGGGGTCCACGCAGGCACGTGGCCAGCAGGCCGGCTGAACTCAGAGAGTTGTTTTCAAAATTGAAGTGTAACCTGCTTCAGGCCAGAGCATGGTAGGTGGTCTCCGTTCTTGGATCATAAATGACTGGAAGTAACTATTTTTCCTGGCCCCTCTTATGATCCAGTATAATGTTACTGTGATTGGAAGGGTGATGGAGAAGGGATTTTTCTTCCTCTTTCTAATCCCCAGGAACCCTGAGATGGTTGGGTTTCTAAATCTTAGTTTTTTCAGCATCCCAGGGATGATGTGTGATGCTGTAGAGAGCAGAGAGGATTGACCCCTCTGGGTCCTGGTGCAAGTTGTCTGCCACTAACTCTCGGTATGACCTTGGGCAAATCATTTGTGTTTTCTTTCTATTTTTAAAAAATTAATTAATTTTTATTTTTGGCTGTGTTGGGTTTTCGGTTCTGTGCGAGGGCTTTCTCTAGTTACGGCAAGTGGGGGCCACTCTTCGTCGCGGTGCACGGGCCTCTCACTGTCGTGGCCTCTCTTGTTGGGGAGCACAGGCTCCAGACGCACAGGCTCAGTCGTTGTGGCTCACGGGCCTAGTTGCTCCACGGCATGTGGGATCTTCCCAGACCAGGGCTCGAACCCGTGTCCCCTGCATTGGCAGACAATATCCCTGTGCCATGCAGTAATTTAGTAAGTGGTGGAAGCTGGATCCAAACCTAGGCATTGTGCCATCGGAGCCTATGATCTTATTCATCACCTACCTCTTTAATTGCTCGACACTAGGTGAGTCTGGCCTAAAGGCAAAGCAAAGACCAATATCCTCTCTAAGAGTGCAAAGAAGGCCATCTGGACACAAGGCCTCACAGGCATATATGTATGACATATAACAAGCACATATAGTAGCTTTTTGAACGCTCTGAGCATCAACGCCTCATCTATAAAATGGAGGAAAGAAAAAAAACTACCTGATCAAATTATTATGAAGATTTAATCAGGTGAAGACAGTGCATAGCGATTTCAGTGCTCAAATATTAGTTATTATTATTTCACACATATCTGGTTAAACATGATATGTCATGTTTACGTATATATAGTTATCAGTATTTATACACACATGAATTTTTCTGCCTATCGTCACGTCATTCACAAATGACTGGACAAATGTTCATTAAATTTGTAGAGCTGAGATGGTTTGACTTAAATATTAACTGCATAACATCTTTGGAATTCACTTTCGGGGGGCTCTGAGAATAGACACCCCAAAGAGCCACCTGAAGGTGTGGCACAGTGACAGGCCTACAGGGCTGCTGGTTTGGGGTAGGACAAAGAAAGGCGAAGACAAAGAAAAATATCAAATCTGAGAAATATGTCAAACATGAGCCCAAGTCCAGGGCTACGGGGCAGACCTTCTAACTGCAGGTGGTGTTGTGCAGTATAGATGCTGCTGCTTGGATGGCTCTGTGCTCCTGGGTCAGGATCAGCAGAGATTACCTGATAGAGCCGTGCGCTTCAAGTAGTGCCTGGTACCCATCTTGTGAATAACATAGACTCAGGAGAGGAGGCTGAGAGTGGTTTACCTAGAGTCAAGGATGGGTTGGGAAGGTCTGGTGGAGAAGATGGGTGGACATTTTGCCTTAAAGACAGCGTAGTGGAGTTGAGTGATGGTGAGCCGTGGAGTGGAAAAGTCAGCCCCTGGGGCTTGAGGTTGGGGGAGGGGGTGAGGGTGGAGTAGACACTAGGCTGAGAAGTGGGGAGTCCACAGACCAGGAGTTTGGGAGGCAGAACAAGTCAGAGGTAAGGAAGCAGTGAGCGCCACGATGCTTGACTGCCCACTGCATGGGAGCAGGTCCTGTGCACGTTTTGTTGAGAAAACCATGGATTCCTTCTTGCACACAGGACTGACAGATGCTGGGCGTGGAACTGCTTAATGAGTTTGAATTTTGAATTTCATCCAAGCCTTTGACACTATACTACCCAAAGATCATGTTTGACAGTTCTTTGAATTCATTATGTGTTGGTTTAATGCCAGTGTTTTCCCCTCCAAAGACTCCTTTAAATACTTTCCCACAGTAAACTGCATGTTTCGAAAGATCTTCCAAATACAATGAATTTATTAAATTATTATTTTTGTTGTTTTTATTTTAAGTAACTAGCTCACTAAGTGGACCAGATATAATTCCGGGCAAAAGCAAAAAGACTATTTTTAATCACAGAACATAGAATATCCTTTCTGGCCTTTTTGAAATGGTAAACGTAGCTCAAGCAGTTTATTACTTCCTTCATGGCCCCCAAATTGGGAAACACTAATAAAGAAAGAAAAGCAGACACAGAGTTTAAATAATCTTTATATCTTCATCTATTGACACAGATGGATATATACATTATGTGGGTATGAAGAATGGAGAAAAATATCTGTCATGGTTAGCTGTGTCCACTTGGCTATAGGACCCAATGATTTACTTATTTTTTATTTTATTTAAAAATTAAAAAAAATTGAAGTATAGTTGATTTACAATGTTGTGTTTCAGGTGTACAGCAAAGTGATTCAGTTACACACATATATATTCTTTTTCAGATTCTTTTCCCTTATAGATTATTACAAAATACTGAGTGTAGCTCCCTGTGTTATACAGTAGGTCCTTGTTGGTTAGCTATTTTATGTATAGTAATGTGTATATCTTAATCCCAAACTCCTAATTTATCCCTCCCCTCGCTTTCCTCTTTGCTAACCATAAGTTTGTTTTCTGTGTCTGTGGGTCTATTTCTGTTTTGTATATAAGTTCATTTGTAACATTTGTTTTAGATTCCACATATAGACAACATCACATGATATTTGTCTTTCTCTGGCTTACTTCACGTAGTATGATGATCTCTAGGTAGGATCTAGTGATTTAATCAAACTGAAGGTGTTGCTGTGAAGATATTTTGTAGATGCGGTTAACATTTCCAATCAGTTGACTTTAAGTCAAGGAGATTACCCTTGAAATGTGGGTGAGTCTCATCCAACTGTTGAAGACCATAAGAGTGAAAACTGAGGTTTCCCTGAAAAAAACTTTTGCAAGACTGCAGTATCAACTCCTGCCTGGGTTTCTAGCCTGCTGGTCTCCCTGTGGATTTTGGACTCACCAGCCCACACAATTTCATGAGGCAATTCCTTAAAATCAGTCTCTCTCTCTCTCTCTCTCTCTCTCTCTCTCTCCCTCTCCCCCTCTCCCCCTCTCCCCCTCTCACCACTCCTCTTCATATACACCACACACACACACACACACAACACACACACGTGCACACACACACCATCAGTTCTTTTTCTCTGGACAATGCTGACTGGGACAATGGTCCTGAACAATAAACAGTGTCGGGCTCATTTAGAACCACAGCAGGTACACGTGCTCATCTGTATGCTAAGTTTGAGCATCTGAGCTCATGCGTATCTTATAATATACATAAGATACAGGTTCCTGGCTGGGAGTAGGGAGAGGTGGGCCACTGGGTTATTGCAAGGTGGCTGCAGGACCATGTGTGCAACGAACCTCATCATAAGACCTAATGAATAAAAACATCTGTGTATCTCATTTATTTGTTACATAGCCAAGTATTTATTGAGTGCTTACTATGGGGTTCATGTGTGTCTTTCAAATGAATATAGATACTACTGCATGTAATCAGATACAAAATCATCCAAAAATATTTCTGAATTTACAGACCTTACCTGAATTACCCATAGATTCAAAAGTATACCTACTCTTGAGGGCTTCCCTGGTGGCACAGTGGTTGAGAGTCCGCCTGCCGATGCAGGGGACACGGGTTCGTGCCCCAGCCCGGGAAGATCCCACATGCCGCGGAGCGGCTGGGCCCGTGAGCCATGGCCGCTGAGCCTGTGCGTCCGGAGCCTGTGCTCTGCAATGGGAGAGGCCACAACAGTGAGAGGCCCATCTTCCCCAAAAAAAAAAAAAAAGTATACCTATTCTCATGTGGGCGTTTGTGATAGTTTCTAATATTAAAAAGGCTTCCTTAAAAGACAACCCTCAGAATGGGAGAAAACATTTGCAAATGAAGCAACTGACAAAGGATTAATCTCCAAAATTTACAAGCAGCTCATGCAGCTCAATAACAAAAAAACAAACAACCCAATCCAAAAATGGGCAGAAGACCTAAATAGACATTTCTCCAAGGAAGATATACAGAATGCCAACAAACACATGAAAGAATGCTCAACATCATTAATCATTAGAGAAATGCAAATCAAAACTACAATGAGATATCATCTCACACCAGTCAGAATGGCCATCATCAAAAAATCTAGAAACAATAAATGCTGGAGAGGGTGTGGAGAAAAGGGGACACTCTTGCACTGCTGGTGGGAATGTGAATTGGTTCAGCCACTGTGGAGAACAGTATGGAGGTTCCTTAAAAAACTACAAATAGAATTACCATATGACCCAGCAATCCCACTACTTGGCATATACCCTGAGAAAACCAAAATTCAAAAAGAGTCATGTACCAAAATGTTCATTGCAGCTCTATTTACAATAGCCAGGACATGGAAACAACCTAAGCGCCCATCATCGGATGAATGGATAAAGAAGATGTGGCACATATACACAATGGAATATTACTCAGCCTTAAAAAGAAATGAAATTGAGCTATTTGTAATGAGATGGATAGAACTAGAGTCTGTCATACAGAGTGAAGTAAGTCAGAAAGAAAAAGACAAATACCGTATGCTAACACATATATATGGAATTTAAGGGAAAAAAATGTCATGAAGAACCTAGGGGTAAGATAGGAATAAAGACGCAGACCTACTGGAGAACGGACTTGAGGATATGGGGAGGGGGAAGGGTGAGTTTTGACAGGGCGAGAGAGAGTCATGGACATATACACACTAACAAACGTAGTAAGGTAGATAGCTGGGGGGAAGCAGCCGCAAGGCACAGGGATATTAGCTCGGTGCTTTGTGACAGCCTGGAAGGGTGGGATGGGGAGAGTGGGAGGGAGGGAGATGCAAGAGGGAAGACATATGGGATCATATGTATATGTATAGCTGATTCACTTTGTTATAAAGCGGAAACTAACACACCATTGTAAAGCAATTATACCCCAATAAAGATGTTTAAAAAAAAAAAAAAAAAAAAAAAGGTTTCCTTGTGTTAGGAAAGGTTGGAAATCAGCAATTGATGGTATTTGGCTTGTAAATATATGAGCTATAACATAGTTGCAGTATATTCCATGTGAACCATGACGGGGGCTAAGGAGGTATGTATTCATGAAATCCCCTTCATTCTGATTTCCCACACAATTGAGATATGGACACTAGAGTCATAAAGGGATCAAAAAATAATTTTAATATTGGCAAAGCTAGATTAGAGAAGGGGGCTTGGACCCAAGCTCAGTGGCCTCGTCTTCTTCACCTTGAATAGAACTTACCACCAGCCCACTGGGGAAGGTGGATGACTGCAGCCCCTCTTCCTGTACCGACTTCTGGGGTTGAGACTGTGGTGGCTAGCTCACCTCAAGACAGAGGGAGCTGAGAGAAGAATACAGGACAGGTCCAAAGGACAGAGAGATAGCCCCCCAAAATGGCCTGTGGTGTTCAAGGTTTCCTGCTCATAAATGCACTAAGTAGATCTGTCACTTCTCTTTGTGGGAAAGGACTAAAGAGAATGTCTTGCTGTGGAAACCAAGGAGCTTGGTAATGTCCCTGTAAAACTACTACATGATTTTGGTGTCTGACTTAAAGAATAATTAATACATGAAAACTTTTTTTAACTGGGTCTCTCAACCTCCCAACTTTTTGGTAAAGACCACTTGAGAGGAAGCACTCCCAAGTAAGCCCTTAGAAGAGTAGAAAGGACTTTGGGATAAGACAGGATTTTTGTAAAGCAGAGCTCTGCCACTTACCAGCTGAGTGACTTTGGGCAGTTCACTTAATGTCTCTGTGCCTCAGCTGCCCCAGTTGTAAACTGGGGAAAATAATACTATTTATCTCCAAGGCTGGTATGTGAATGAAATGGATTAATATATGCAAAGCACGGAGAACAGTACCTGGTCCACAGTATTCACTGGATCAGTGTAAACTGTTATTAAATTGAGACAATCTCATCGATGTAGTAAGATCTTGTATAAGAATTTTAAAATGACTATGAAGTAAGGTCATCCTTCAGAATCAATCACTCTTTATTTTTTAATTTATTATTATTATTATTTTGTGGTACGCGGGCCTCTCACTGCTGTGGCCTCTCCCGTTGCAGAGCACAGGCTCCGGACGCACAGGCTCAGCGGCCATGGCTCACGGGCCCAGCCGCTCCGTGGCATGTGGGATCTTCACGGACCGGGGCATGAACCCGTGTCCCCCGCATCCGCAGGCGGACTCTCAACCAGTGCGCCACCAGGAAAGCCCTATTTGTTATTTTTTAAAATTATTTTTGGCTGCATTGGGTCTTCGTTGCTGCATGCAGGCTTTCTCTAGTTGCGGTGAGCGGGGGCTACTCTTTGTTGTGGTGCATGCGCGGGCTTCTCATTGCCGTGGCTTCTCTTGTTGCGGAGCACGGTCTCTAGCTGCGCAGGTTTCAGTAGTTGTGGCTTGCGGACTCTAGAGCGCAGGCTCAGTAGTTTTGGTGCACGGGCTTAGTTGCTCCACAGCATGTGGGATTTTCCCAGACCAGGGCTCGAACCCGTGTCCCCTGCATTGGCAGGCGGATTCTTAACCACTGCGCCACCAGGGAAGTCCTCTCACTCTTTAATTGTAAGTGTATATTGAAAGTCTACCATAGGGCAGGCACTGTGCAAGAAATACAGGTATATAGAATAGAAATAGTCACCGACTTCTAGATACTCAGATTCTGATGAAACCAAAAGACAAGGAAACAGTGGCAATGTAAGGTGATAAGAACCATGAAAGAGGTGAATTCAAAGGAGAGCACCTCGAACAGGTTAGGAGGGAGAATTAACAAGATACTTTCTGGAGGGAGGAAAACCAAATCAATCCAATGCCACCAAAGTTAAGGAAGGAGGATTTCAGGGACAAGGAAGAAATTAACTGTTGAAACTACAGAGCAGACAAGTGAAATGAGAAATGAAAAATGTCAGTTGGGTTAGCAACAAAAAATCATCAGTCAAGAGCAATGTCTGTGCAGTGGTGAGGGCAGAAGTCAGGTTGCAGGGGCATGAGGTATCAGGGAAGGTTGAGGAGCTGGGCCCAGGAGGTGAGGGCAACTCATTCAGGGCACTTGGCTGTGAGATACGAGAAGGATAGGGTTGTGCCTGGGAGGGAGGTGTGAGAGCAAAGGGAGGCTCCTAATGTTTCTACCATAGGGCACAGAAATTCCTGCTTTGCTCCTTGTTAGAGCTGTTGGTGTTTGTTGCTAACATAGCCATAGGTGCACGTCCACTAAATGCAGAAGGCTTTTTCCTTTGCTCAAGTTTACTCTATCTTGCAGACAGAATGATGGGCTCTCTGCGAGTCTATATCCCATACATCATGGTGCTGTGGCCAAGCTCGGAGGCTACACTGCTCACGTCCTGTTACTCAGTGAGATGCAGAGGCTCTGTGCTCTCATTCTGCTTTGCAAACAAACATTCTGTCCTACCCAGACACCGCTGAGCCTTTCTGCATCCACCTAAAGACAAGATAGACTATCAAGGAGACCTCTGCAAATGCTGATTGGGGAAACGGAATATGTGCTGTTTCAAAAATAATAAGAAATCAGTGGTTGATTGAAAATGTAATATTCAGAATAATAGAATAGCTAGAAATTTGACCAAGCATGAACAAGCCAAGGGTTCCTAATGCACTGTGAATTAATAGACAACTTTAACACAGACATCAAAGGAAGAGCAGGACAGTCTCGGAAAGCCTTAGCTAATCAGAATAAGTAAATCTATTTCAAGGTGACGTTCAACTTTATGGGAAAAAATTAAATTCTCCTGGGTGCTTGGGAGCCCAGGGTATTTCTAGCTCAGCACCTATACAAAGAAGGCATGCAAACACACAGTCTGCTAAACAGAATTTAAACTCTGGTTAAAGTCCTCTCCTGCTATGAAACCTTGGTTTCTCAGTTCTTGACTATTTTCCAGATAGAGCCAATTGCCCTTCATAGGAGTCCATGAAGGGCATGGTATAGGCAAATTCACCATGAAAATATCCATGTTCTCTCACAAGCATGAATAGTGTTGAAAGGAGTATTTATTGTGCCCCTCCATGTGTGAGCACCACTGTGGTAAATGCTGGGATTATAAAGTTAAATTGGGTAAGGTCTCCGATCTTGAAGGAAAGACAGAAAAGGAAGCATTTCACTCACTTGTGGAGGCAAGAACGTGAGGGACCATCTCTGCTCTGAGAGCAGACAGTTAAAGACAGAAGGAGACCACGTGGAAATAGTAACTTAACTCCAGTTCTGCCTGTTAAAGTGACTTGTAATAATGCTTATCCGTGCTTCCCACCTCACCAATTAAATGGCAGGGAGGAGAGAGCAAGGGGTGCACATATTTCTGTGGTGGAACTTATCTCATGGAAACATGAGGACTGGAAAAAAGAAATCACTCTGACAGTGAGGATCTGGGGAGACGTAAGCGCAGGCAAGAGTCAGACTCTCTTTAGGACTCCCTGCCTTCTGTCTGTCTCCCCTCTTTCTCTCTCAGCTCCGCTCTGTCTGTGCAGGAGCCTCGTTCTGTCCTCCGCAGCCAGATCTCCTCCATGCAGCTGGGGAAGAAGGCTGCCGGCAGTTCTAGGGGACCATCGTTCCAGCGTAGGAACTTCTCCTCAAAGGAGAAATTGGTGTCGTGATCAGAAAACCAGAGAAAGCTATTGGGATAGTCAACAACAGCAACAACAAAAACTCAAATAAGAACAAAAAAATCAGGTCTCTGCTTCATTAGAGAACTAGACTTATTGAGACGTACAGATACTGAGGTGCCTCTTTGGTTTCTCTTAAACAGTCCTCTAAGCCAGGCTTCCTAACATTTTCCCAACCTTATGGGACACGTAGAGTCCTGGGGTAAACTGACTAAGCTCTCCGCAGTAGGAAGTGAGTGGCCCTGAGGTTCCTGACCTCCAGGCCCCTCCCTGTTGTTCAGGAGCCAGAAGGATCAATATCTTGACCCAGTCTATTACCGCCTCGTCAGGATGTTACTTTTTGCCCTTAAGACTCTAAAGAAGGAAAACATTAAGCCAATAAGTCACTTGTTCTTTAACTTGAGCATCATGATATAGAGATAGTTAAGGACATTGGAGAACAGGGTGAGGATACACCTCCTCAGGGACAGAGGCTTCCCATTGGCTCAGGGCAAAAGGCAAGAGTGTTGCTTTTCCTACAGTGGTGGTATTTGGAAGCCAAAGGCAAGTACTAGGTCAGGTTCCTCAGCAGATACTCTGGGCGAAGCTAGAGGAACATGTTCCAAAAAGGTTGCAGTAGGCTGTGACCCAGGCACCTTGAAGTGAAGCACAGGTGGATGAGGTTCGGTAACTTGGCGGGATGAGATCAAGTACAAGTGGGTGCCGGAAACCAGAATGCAGCAGTCCAGTTATTATCAGCAGCAGAAACTTCTGCCTGAGTCTGGACTTTAATATGTGTTTAAAAATATGTTGTAGGTGTGAGCTAAATGCATTGGAAAGGTTAGGAATAGAACGGACACATGGCAGATTTTTGTAAAAAGGAATTAAACCCTTTAGACAAGTTATCTTTCTTTATAAACCTCTCCTCTCCTCTCCTCCCCTCCCCTCCCCTCCTCTCCCCTCCCTTTCTCCTTACTCCCCTTCCCTTCTCTCTCCTCTTCTCTCCCTCCCCCTGCCAAAGTTAACGCATGCCATGTTTCCATTCCTACAGTGGAGATTCAGGGGTTGCTGGCTAAGACTGACTAGCAAAGCATGTCTAGATTTACAGACATACAGAGCTAGAAAGAATCTTAGTGATTGCCTACGCCAACCCTCTCAATTTACAGAGGAGAAAACCAAGACCCAGTAAGGGAGGTGACCTGCCCACTCCCCTAACCCGAGAGCAGAGCTAAGCTAGCACTGGGTCTCTAAGATCCCAGATC
Source organism: Neophocaena asiaeorientalis asiaeorientalis (assembly GCF_003031525.2). NCBI lineage: Eukaryota > Metazoa > Chordata > Mammalia > Artiodactyla > Phocoenidae > Neophocaena > Neophocaena asiaeorientalis. Next base: position 13,715,131 of record NW_020172779.1, read on the forward strand.
AGTGCATGCACTGCTTCTGGGTGTGGAATTCTTTCCGTGTCTGGAAAGTGAAGGAAGGATGTGAACTAGAGCCTGTCCAGTGTGGAAGGAGATATGCTTGGGCTCAGATCCTAGCTACCCTAGCTGTGTTGACCTTGGACAAGTTACTTCGCTTCTCTGAGCTCAATTTTCCTATCTGTAATATAAGAGATGAACCTATGGTATTGTTGTGAAGATTAAATTAGTTCACGTAGATGCCAACATTACTATTATAGAATGATAGTATATAAAAAAAAAAGAAATCTCAATTATGAATATAGAGGCAAGAATTCTGAATAAATTATTAGGGAATAGAATCTAGAATATGTCCAAAGAAGAATACACCATGACCAAGCATGGTATATTGTGGGAATGCAAGGGTGGTTCAATATCAGGAAACAACACATAATCCATTACATCAAAAATTAGAGGGGTAAAAAATGATCATATCAGTAGACACTGAAAATGGCATTTTACAAATGAGATTATTGCATTCCTAGTATAGTGCTTGACACATAGTAGGTATCCAAGCAATGGTAGCTACTATTATGAACCATAGAGTCATGATAAATCTGCACCGGCTGGGTTCTATAAAGACCTTGACTTTTATGAAGATAGCAGTTATTTCTTGGAGTATTTCCTGAGCCAGATTTCAAATATAAGCCAATCTACTTAGCATGTTGAGGAAATAAACATGCCGATTTTAGTAGGTTCATCTGATCCCCACCCCACCTGCTCTTGAAGCCAAAAGCTATTTTTAATCTCTGTAGGACAACGTTCCTCCATCTATAAAGTGGAAATGATAATGTATCTCCATTATAGGCTTGTGCGGATCAAATGAGAGGATCAGTGCACAGCCTGGGCAGATTGCCTCCACGAGGTAATCATTTAAATGTGCCCATGTCCCCTGAGAGTGGCCTTTAGTTTCAGCCTAATTTTTCTGAATAGCAATGTGAATGCCTGGATGGCAGGTCTCTAGTTCGGGTGAAAATGAAAAGGCAGTCAGGCTTCTCTGGTGGGAGTTAGTGGGACCTACACTATCTATAGACGGCATCAGCTCTCATGAGCCTATCAGACAGGTCAAACCCAAGGTGCAAGACATTTATGGACAACTTGCAAGGAATCATCCAAGAAGAGGAAATACTAAAAGTGGAATACGTTGAAAGAGAGTTTCAGGGAAACAGCAAGAAAAGACTTTGGCTTGGACTAATATATAGTAGGAAAGACTTAAGTCATCATTTAAAAGTCGTGTCTCCTCCAGAGTGTATGACCTCCATACTTTTCAAAGGAATAGTTTGTTTCTTATTCATTTAAGAAATTTGGAATAACTTAAAACTTACAGAAAAGTAACAAGAACAATGTAAAGAACGCCCACATTACCTCCTCCTAGGAATCCACCCCAGTTTTGCCAAATGCCTCGAATAACAAAAGAATCCAGTTTAGCATCACAGTCACCCTTGGTGGTCACGTGTCTTCTGTCTCCTTCAAGGTGGAACAGTTCTTCAAGTTCCTCTTGACATTCATGACTTCAACATTTGCTTTTTCCTTTAAATATGACACTTAAAAATTTCAATTTACAGCAGCGATTATTCCAATAGTAATAAAACTTATTAGTAATGGAGGTAGATGCTGGCCAAGTTCAAGGTCCGTTGTAAAGTCTTGACAGTGGAAAATGCACTTAGAATATCTGGTGTTTTCTTATGATTCATTGATTCCTCTTGGAGGATGACATTTTTTAAAAACCCACTTTTTAAACACTACAGAACATTTATTTTGTAAAATGTCCTTCAATTTGACTTTGATGTATCCTGATGATTGGATTCGGGTTATGCCTTTTTGGAAGGAATTTCACAGAAGTGACTCTGATCTTCTCGCTGCATCTCATCAAGTGGCGCGTGCTGCTGCCTTTAACCATTACTGGTGGTGTTAACTTTGATCACTCCATCAAGGTACTAGCCTTTTCCACTGTAAAGTTATCCTTTCCCCCTTGTAATTAATATAATTAATAAGTATTTTTGTGGGGAGATATTTTGAGACTATGTAAATATCTTCTTCCTCATTCAGTTTCACCTCCCTTAGTATTAGCCCACATGGATGGTTCTTGCCTGAATTAACTTTTACTATAACAGTTGCCAAATGGTGAGCTTCTAATTCCATGATGTTTTCTACAGTTTGTAGTTGGCATTCTGTCGAGAGGAAGAGATTTTTATTTTTCCCATTTATTTATTTATGTGTTTTTATCAAGGTGGGGGTGTGAATTCTTAATGTATTCAGTGGCACCTGATCCATTATTATCCTTATTTATTTTGATACTCAAATTGTCCTCGATTAGGCCAGTGGGAGCCCCTTCAAGCTTGATCCCGTGTCCTTCTGATGTGTCCCCATCATTCTTTGAGGACTTTGAACATTTTCTAGTACAACAAGATATTCCAGGCTTATCTTATACTTCTCCTGACTCAGCCTTGAAATGAGCCATTTCTCTGAGGAGCCCTGGTTCCATTTAATGAAGAATGTTATTTTGAGACTAAGATCTGGAGGCTAGGTGTGTTCATTGCTATTTGGCTGTTATTACTTCTAGGCTCTTTCAGTCTCTAATTCAATGGCTCATTTTAGCTTTCTCTTTTTATATTTTTCTATTTTAGCTTTCTCTATTTCTGTATATTTTCTATATTTCCCTTCTGTAATAGTGAGAAGCCTGGTTCCCATTATCCTCAAATATTTACTTATTCATTTACCTCCTCCCATATCTAACCAATCTCCCAGTCTTGCTGGGCTGCTGCCCAGCTGGGCTGCTTTTCTCACTAGGGTCTCAGTCTCACGGGGCCATCTTCCTCAATCAAGCCGGCCAAATGGATTTTGGACTGAATTATTCAGGAAGGAAGGAGGAAAGAAGAGAAGCCAAATAAATACAAATATATATATATATATATTTTTTAATAATATCCAGTTTGGTCCTGGATATGGGAAGATGGGCATGTTTATAAATAGCCAGGAGAAGTGTATATTTGTACAGTGTTTCTGTCTTAAATATGATGCCCAATTTCTGTTTATCCAATATAGCCAATAAGACACACACACACACATGCAAAATCATGCTCTTTGACCTAGAAATTTCACTTCTGAGAAATTATCCTAGATAATTGGACAAATGTAATAAACATCAGTATTTGTTGTGACATTGTATACATTAACAGCAAAACCTGAAAATGTAAATGTCCAATAAATTATGTTTCCTCAATAGAATGCATCAGACAAAGGTTATGTAGATTTATGCCTTTTGTCATAGAAAATGGCAATAATATATTGTCACGTAATATACTGAGTTAAAAGGAGTAAATATCACACATTCCTCTTGAATACACATTTATAACTCCTTTCATGGGGGAGAACCTCAAAGGCTATTCATCAAACAGTGGGTTTTCTATAGGTTGTGGACTTTTAGATTGTTGTACTATTTTATTTTATTTAAAATTTTTGATTAGTGTAAATTCAACAGTGAACATGAGTTGTGAAAGTAAGAAAAAAAGACCAAAAACAGGGACTTCGCTGGTGGTCCAGTGGGTAAGACTCTGCGCTCCCAAAGCAGGGGGCCTGGATTCCATCCCTGGTCAGGAAACTAGATCCCAGATGTGTGCCGCAACTAAGAGTTTGCGTGCTGAAACTAAGAAGTCTGCATGCCGCAGCTAAGACCCAGGGCAGCCAAAATAAATAATAAATAAATAAATATTTTAAAAAGACCAAAAACAATCGCAAAACTTAAAACTCAATATTTTGTCTGAAAAACTGTCATGAATTCCATAAACTTGTACCAAATCCAAGATTAGAGTGAGAATCAAAGAAATAATAGGGCAGACCTTGTTGTCTGTAAGGTGCTGTAAAAAAAGTGAAGTGCTATTAAGGTCACTGCTATTGTTATTATTGGTATTGATTTTCATTCTTTGTTTTCTAAATTCAGAGGAGAAAATGCTAACCTCTCCTTGGCTGTTTGGAATTCAAACAGGAAGTATTTGGAAAGGCATATTTCCCGAAGGAACTTAAACTTTAGTGCAGAAGGTAATTTCCCAACACTTTTACATCCCTCAACGGATAGGACCTGGCTACAGCCCAGGGCGAGGTACGAGAGTGAGTCTACTTTTGCCAGCAATCCAAGACCAGAGAGACCCAGTGGGCTGGGGAGGCGGGGACGGTCTCAGGGCTACAGAAGCCTATTCTTGGTAGGCTCTGTATATCGTTAATTGCTTTTCAAATGCTGTGACTGGATTTGTTCACACCTCGGGGTGAGTATGAAATGCAAGTTTAGAAACAAATTAGAAAGATAAAAATGATGCTGAGAATAAAATCCACTTTGTTCTTATTTTTAGAGATCCTGCAGAGTTTAACAGGTTCTAAAACTCATTTTATCCAAGACAATAATAGCCCCAAGACAAATATATGAAAGGGTGGGTATAGATGTGTGTCATCCTCTCTGGCTCCCATCCTAGCATTAGAGAAGAAAAAATACCAACCTCATGCATATAAGCCCAGCCTAAAGGCAGGGGTTTAGTCTCTTTTGCTTCCTGATATCTTCCAAGAGCCCAGAACAGTGCCAGGCACACAGTAGGAGTTTAATAAATACTCACTGGATAAATGAATGAACCCTCATTTTCACTTTTAATATGCAAAGTAGTTAGATTTCTTTCTCAGACAGGCTGTGCCCTGAGCATAGTACAAGAGTGGATACTAGTAACTAAGAGTGTGCTTGACTTGACATTCAAACTTAAAAGCCAGACTTTGCCACTGCTTGTCCAAGAGACCACCTGAGATCACAGTGTAAAGCCTCGGAAAAACATTTGACATTTGGCCTGTCTTTCAGGAATCAGATTTTCAAATTCCTTAATTTCCTGACAGTTCTTTCCCTGTGGAAAGACTAATTGACTTCCAAGCAGTGGTTCTAAAAATTTTCCACCAAAGTACCCTAAGGGCTGAGGCCAGTTCCAGGCCACATTATGTTGCAAATTTTCTATCCGTTTTTATCTTTAGAAAAATCAAGTGAATTGTTTCCTACTCTATATTGTATTGATGTTTGTTTAAATATGAAGATAAGGAGGCTTCCTCCTCAAATAGTCATCTAAAATTAACCCTTGAATGGCTGTTTACTGCCTTCAGAATATAATCCAAATTCCACTGGGGACCTTCAAAAGCGGGCCTGGGCCTACCTTCCGGGGTCACCCCTTCTCTCCTCCTTCCACCACGTGCATTCTCTTCTTCAGCCATGGGTGCCAGCTTTAGTTCCCCAAACTGCCCTCCCCTACGCCCACGATCTCAGTCTCTTGACATTCGGCCTTCATTTTGCTGTTCCCTCTGCCTGATATACTGATCCTCTCTCTTGACCAGCTCTGACTCATGTCAAGACTTTCCCGCTTGACGCTTCCCTGTACAAAAGAAAAGATGCCCCTGCCGTGTGCTCCCAAAGTCTTCTCTTTCATGCAAAATGCACTACATTTTATTGTTGTTGATTATGGAGTCACATCTCTTCTTCATAGACTGAGTTCTGTGTGGTTGGGTTCTTGTTGAGTTTTCTCCCCACTAGTTCTCACTGCCTAGTTCAGTGCTGGGTGCAGTAGGTTGTCTCGTTCCTTATTTATTCTGTGCTTCTAAATCCTCCCCTTCCATCCACATAAGGCCTGTACAGCTGAAAATTCTAGAGTATTTTGTCACGGAAATGGATTTACTCCCTATTTGTTTGGGGTGAAAACCATATTTGGGCTGAGATTCGCCATCAGGAATAACTTCAGTAGAAGAGGATTTACCTGCTTTAATTCGAGATTAATACTATTTCTGGAGTTTAGGTTAGGTTACCTCCCCAAAAGCTTAATGGTAGACATTGAAGTTGCCAAAAGAGATAAATAGATAAATGACTGAGAAAAATCACCGAGAACCATTATCAGAGTGACCAGTGTGCCATCTCCATGATCATAGATTTCCACCCTCCTGATACCCTCCAATTGCTCTGATCAGCTGCTGGGTATGCAGACCCTTCGTTTGCAGCTCTATGCCATGACTTGTAGCAAATCGTCCTTCAGTGATCCCAGTAGGATGATTTTTTAAACGGATGATATTTTAAAAGTTCTGTACAGACTAGTTATATCATTTGGATTCTTCTTGAATGTGAACTCCCAGATAAACAGTCTTCTGTTGCATTAGAAGTCATATCACTTTGGGTCTGTTTACAACTCTGATGAGGGTGATCATTTCTTATTTATTTATTAAAAAATTTTTTTTCTTATTAGTCATCCATTTTATACACATCCGTGTATACATGTCAATCCCAATCGCCCAATTCGTCCCGCTACCCCACCACCCCTGGCCGCTTTCCCCCCTTGATGTCCGTACGTTTGTTCTCTACATTTGTGTCTCAACTTCTGCTCTGCAAAGTGGTTCATCTGTACCAATTTCTATGTTCCACATATATGCATTAATATAAGATATTTGTTTTTCTCTTTCTGACTTACTTCACTCTGTATGACAGTCTGTAGATCCATCCACGTCACTACAAATGACCCAATTTCATGCCTTCTCATGGCTGAGTAATATTCCATTGTATATATGTACCACTTCTTCTTTATACCGATTACTGTAGATTTGTAATATAGTCTGAAATCAGGGAGTCTGATTCCTCCAGCTTCGTTTTTTTCCCTCTAGACTTCTTTGGCTATTCGGAGTCTTTTGTGTCTCCGTACAAATTTTAGATTTTTTTTGTACTAGTTCCGTTAAAAATGCCATTGGTAATTTGATAGGGATTGCATTGAATCTGTAGATTGCTTTGGATAGTATAGTCATTTTCACAATATTGATTCTTCCAATCCAAGAACATGGTATATCTCTCCATCTGTTGGTATCATCTATTGTATGTTATTTGTCGTTTTTCCCTTGCTGCTTTCAATAATTTTTCTTTGTCTTTAATTTTTGCCAATTTGATTACTTTGTGTCTTGGCATGTTTCTCCTTGGGTTTATCCTGTATGGGACTCTCTGTGCTTCCTGGACTTGGGTGGCTATTTCCTTTCCCATGTTAGGGAAGTTTTCAACTATAATCTCTTCAAATATTTTCTCGGGTCCTTTCTCTCTCTTCTCCTTCTGGGACCCCTATAATGCAAATGTCGTTGTGTTTAATGTTGTCCCAGAGGTCTCTTAGGCTGTCTTCATTTCTTTTCGTTCTTTTTTCTTTATTCTGTTCTGCAGCAGTGAATTCCACCATTCTGTCTGCCCGGTCACTTATCCTTTCTTCTGCCTCAGTTATTCTGCTATTGATTCCTTCTAGTGTAGTTTTCATTTCAGTTATTATATTGTTCATCTCTGTTTGTTTGTTCTGTAATTCTTCTAGGTCTTTGTCAAACATTTCTTGCATCTTCTCAATCTTTGCCTCCATTCTTTTCCCGAGGTCCTGGATCATCTTTACTATCATTATTCTGAATTCTTTTTCTGGAAGATTGCCTATCTCCATTTCATTTAGTTGTTTTTCTGGGTTTTTTTCTTGTTCCTTCATCTGGTATATAGACCTCTGCCTTTTCGTCTTGTCTATCTTTCTGTGAATGTGGTTTTTGTTCCACAGGCTGCAAGATTGTAGTTCTTCTATACTAAAAATTCTTGAAAGGCCAAATGGTTCCCAAAGAATTGCATGCCAAGACAAAACTCAAGAATACCTGCTAGTGTTGGAGGGTCTCCTGCAGAGGCAGGGGTTGGCTGTGGCTCATCGTGAGGACAAGGACACTGGCAGCAGAAGTTCTGGGAAATACTCCTTGGCATGAGTCCTCCCAGAGTCCGCCATTAGACCCACCAAAGAGCCAGGTGAGGGGTGATCATTTCTTAGTCTAAGCTAAGAATGCTCCATGCTTTTGTCATGACTGTAATTCTGAAACAGTATTGACTGAGGTTAGGAATGCAATACCTAGAGTTTCAACCAGGTATTGATTACCTCCTAACAGGTATTAATGACTGCAATAAACACTGGAGAGCTCAGCTGAAACAAATAGATAAATATACTGGTAGCAGACGGTACCTGTGACACACTGAAGCCTGGGGTAATGTTGGTTCCATCAGCCAGCTCCTGTGGCTTTTTGTCAGCAATGTGGCTTCAGGCTGCTGGAGCCTGCTTGACCTGTGCCCTGCCAAGACCAGAAGTGCCCGGGAATATATATTGTCCAGGGGGCAGCTTTTGACCAGTGTGCTGAAAAATGCAGGAGGGTAAATAATCCAGCTCCCTTGTCCTCTGATTGGGACGACTCAGGTGTGACCTACGCTGTCTCCAAAACTCCCCTTTGGGATTGACCCCTAGTTCCTCTCATTGCTTGATGTTGAGTCCTTGCTTAGCTGCCTTTTCTTCCCTTTCCACATGCCTAAGACCCTATTGTTTTTTTCCCCGGAAATACTTCTTAATAAACCACTTTCAAATGAATCTTTGCATTGGGGTCTGCTTCGGGGGAATCCAACCTCTGACCACATAGCAGTAGAAATGGAAATATGGTCCTAAAAATTGGCTGCTAGTTCCCTATCATAGACATTGATCCACGTGGGCCTTCAGCAGGAACTTGTGAGATGTGTACAGCTGAGTCAACAGATCTTTAGATGCCAAAGCTACCGCTACCTGAATGCTCTTTCCTGTCCTGATCTTCAACTATCACCTCCTCAGATTCATCTTCCCTGACCACTGGCTCCAAAATAGACCCTTGTTGCTCCATTATCTCCATTTTGGCACCTTGTCGATTTCCTTTGGGGCACTTGCCACTGTCTGTAATTATCACGTGCGTTTGTTTCTTCTTTGATTTTGCCCATCCTCACCCCTAGACTGTAAGCCCCATTGGGTCAGGATCCACGTCTGTCTTGTTTCCTGCTGTGTTCTCTGTGCTAGCCCAGTGCTCCGTGACAATTTCTTGAATGAATGGAAACCACATGTGACTGCCCCCTCGATCCCCCACAGTGTGTCCACCAAGACTGACCTTTGCTGAGGTTGCGAGCATGGTTTTATATGTTCAGAACCTCCAAGAAATTAGTAGAGGTCTGCTACAATTTGGAATACCCGCCTGGCCCCAGTAAGGAAAACAGATGAAGCACATGTATTTCTAGGGATTGTTTAGCCTGGGGCACACCAGGCAGTAAACACATTGTACCTGACAAGTCTTCATGAAGGGTGTGGAAGTTCTGAAGTCGAAGTGTTGCTGGCGTTGATTTGGTTCTTGGAAAACTAAGTCCTCTTTTCTGCTGAGTTCCTCTGATGACTGCGCCTGGTGTCTCTGAATCAGATTCTCCCAAGGCAACAGTTATGCCAGGAGGGGGAATTTTTGGTGGGCTGTACATTAACCCGTTGGGGCAAGTAGGACCTCTCCAAAGTAGTGAAGATGAGATGAATTATGAAGTCTTCCATCCACTTAGATAGAAGGACCAGAGCAGAACTCCTCAAAGTGGGTCCCACAGAACACAGCTACTACAGTATATTAAAAGGCTTGCACAGAAACAAAAGCATATGTGGGTGGAAAAATATATGTGGAAAGAGACTTTAATATGTTCATGTATTTTGTTTGTGACTGTGGAACTTATGTGACCATAGAATATTTTCTTCAGGAATTATCACCTAGGCAGTACTGCACTAGAGGTTGTCTGGAGTTGCTGCTTCACACTTGGTCTTCCTGACTGAGTGTCCCCGAGCTTCTGACCTGCAGGAAATCCTCATCTAGTTCCACATGGATCATCTCCAGAGCCTCTTCCACCACTCTCTGTTTTGCATCTTACGCTCTTTCCCAAATCAGAGTATCTACCTGTCTCTAAACATTCTGCCAACTTTCTCAATGGTTCTGGTTTGCAAACTGTTGCAAAACTTCATGGCTTAAGACAGCAACCATCATTTATTTAGCTCATGCACTGCCATTTGGGCAGGGCTTAGCAGGGAAGGCTCATCCTTGGGCCATGAAGCCTCTGCTGGGAGGTTCCGCTGGAGGATCTGCTTACAGGATCGGTTTACTCCCATGGTTGGCAGTTGGTGCTGGCTGGAGGCTGAGACCTCAGCTGGGGCTGGCAGTAGGAATACCCATAAATGGCCTCTCCCTGTGGTTGCTTGGTTTCTTCATAGCATGCCTGGCGGGTTCCAAGACTGAGTGTTCAAAGACACAGGACGTAAAAGCCTGGGCTTCTTAAGTCCTAGGCTGGGAAACAGCTCAGTTTCATGTCCACATATTCTACTGATCCAGCTGTCACGGAACGCCGATTCTGGGGCAGCTGGAAGGTGTGGCAGAGAATTTGGAGGCTATGTCTTTAGATGGTTATAGCAGCTCTGTGAGTTTGCTGTTCTAATTCTGCCTCTAATGTGCTTTCTCTCCCACCCCTGCTACTCTCCCATCCCGGATTAGGAAGCTACTGATTCTGCAAGGCCCAGCTCCAAAGCCACTTCCTCTGTAAAAGTGTTCTTGTGTCTGCTTCCTTAGCACGGGGGTTTTATTGCTAGTCTCATGTTTAACACATATTAATGTTGGTTGTCTTAGAGGGCAATAAGACATCCTGTTCATCCTTTATTCCAGTTCCTGGCATAGGGCCTGTGTGGAATTGATTGATTAATTTTCTTGACGAACTTTTATAACAGTTACAATTTCATAAATAAGTTACTGTTTAATAGGCTCTAATATATGCACCTTATAAATTTTATCTTACTGAATCCTCATAAGTAGGAAGCCATTATTATTTCTATTATGCAAATGAAGAAACTAAGATCATAGTAAAATTTCCAATACCCACAGCCTGTAAATGGCAGAACCAGCATTCAAATCGAAGTTCAAAGCCTATGTTCATAACCAACAGGTTCTTATTTGAATAGTGAATTCGTTAAAGTAGCCAGTTATATCCACTCAACCACTGCGCCACCAGGGAAGCCCAGGATCCAAACATTTAAAGAACTATTATGTGGAAAGGAGATTGACTTGTTTTTGTAGCTCAATATGGCAAGATTAGAAGTAATAAAAGGAAGATATGAGGAAGAAGCAGATTCTTGTTCAACATAAGGAAAAACTTTTAACGAATTAAGATTGACCATAGAAGGAATGGGTTGACATGGAGGTGCTGAGTTCCCCGTCACTGCAGGAATCCAAGAAGATTGTGTGTGATCATTGTGTTGTTTCAGAGATGTGGACTAGATATCTATAATGAATATGCTGTTTTTGTTCTCCATATCCCTTCACCCTTCTCCTGGGAATTATATCAGAATTTTCCTATAGGAAATTCTGGCTCCCTCACTCTCAGCTAATGTGTTTTAGGTGAGGTTTAGTGGAGTTGAATCTATCCAGTCAATGTTTTGCATGTTTCTTGCCACATTGATTACTTCAATGATGAATAATGATGAAGTCATAGCCACTTATTCATTCAATCATTTATTCAACAATGTGTAGGTTAAAATTTTCTTTCAAATCATGAAGGATTCCCCTACCCTTCCCCCAGTAAGTATTTATAGAGCAAAAAAGAAAAAAAAAATCATGAAGGATTCACTTTTATAGGAATTGTCCCCCAATGTAAACAACTAGAAAATAAGATAAAACATATAAAACAACTGTTTTCAGACATTCTATTTAGGCAGTACAGGAATGTGATCTCTGAGAGATAGAAAACAAAAGAGATGAGCCCAATGATTGGTCCAGATAACTGGCCGGAGTCAGTTTCCAGCACACAGTCTGGGAAAAGAGAACCCAGAGAGAGGATGGTAATCTTGCTGAGTTGAGAAGCCTGAGGTTGGAGTTTGAGAACGCTAAGTCAGCTAGAATTTGTGCGACAGGTTTCTGGAGAGGAGGAGCCTATGCAAAAAAGGAGTTCCAGAAGTCTGCCTAGGAGTTCCCTTGTCTTTGGCTGAAAACCAATCTGTGCATGTATAAGATGAAAACCCACACTGTTTAGCTTGTCTTGCAGATTTGTTTCTGATATTGACTGTATCCTTTAAGGTTTATCAGTTTTAAAATGCAGCAGCCAGGAATTTATCTCAGCTGCTCCCTGTTTCAACACTTCTTTGCCGTAGCTTTAGAGTGATTAATCCCAATAAGGACAGCAGTGGCTCACTAGCTTTGCAGTTGGTATATTGTTCAAAGTTCAATATTGGTAATATTAATTATTATTATAATATTAAAATAATATTAATTTTATATGGAATAATGTTAAACAACGTAACACAGGGAATGCCAACAACAACAACAAAGTAACAAGAAACCAACAATGAGAGACATGAAAACATTTTCTTCTAAAGTGTTGCCCAGTGATGCGACAAGGATTGCAACTTGTAGCTTTGTTGGAAGACATTTCTGGAAGGGTCTCTGGCGTTTCTGTATATCTTGCAAGCAGAGGCACTGACTGCTTTTATTCTGGACTATCTTCCCAAGGATGTTTTCAAAGCAAACAGACTTGGAAGATAGAACATCTCCTGGAACAAAGGACAAGTGTGTTTTTGGCCTTGGATGATTGAGATAACGCCTTTATCTGGAGCAAAGAGCAGGTGTCCTCACCTGGACCGTGAGCTCCAGATTCTGTCTTCTGCATCTTGGTGTCCTCAGTGCCCATCTCAGGGCCCTGAACAAGATGAGCCCTCTGGGGACTTCCCTGGTGGTCTAGTGGTTAAGACTCCATGCTTGCACCGCAGGGGGCACGGGGTCAATCCCTGGTCAGGGAACTAAGATTTTTTGGTGCAGCCAAAAAAAAAAAACAAAGTAGCAAGATAGGCCCTCAGTATATTTGCTCATAAATAAACAAATCAGGCCAGGGAATTGTCTAGCTGTCTGTTCTCACTGAAAAAGGAAGGAGTAAAGGCCAGGTGTTTTTCTCGGTACTGTACATGTGTTAATTCTCTTAATCCTCGTGATACCTTTATGAGGTAGACACAGTTATTGTCTTTTATTATCAAGATGGGCAGTAGAGTGTGGGTTATGTACGTGGAGTCTGGAGCCAGACTGCCTGGGTTTGGATCCTTGCTCTGTTACTTCAAGCTGTGTGACCTAGGGCAAGTGGCTTAACCTCTCCGTGCTTCAGTCTTCCTATCTGAAAAATGGGCATAATGAGAATAAGATTGGATCGCTGTGAGAGTTCAATGAGTTAAAATAATGCAAATGGCTGGCACATAGAATTGCACAAGTGTGAGCAGACAGAACACCCTCGTGTACGCTTTACAGGTTAGACAGCTGAGGCCCAGGAGAGGTGAAGCCACTTACCCAAATACCCCAAGGCAAAAAGTGGTAGAACCAGGATTTGGACACCAACAGATTGATTCTAGAGGCTACTGTCATGACCATTACTCTACCTTCTCTGTTCTGAACTGTACATTTAATAGATTAGCTGGCTGTCAGCTAGCTAAGAAGAGATCAGCTTCAAGCTGGGTCTCCTCCCACCTTTACCTGGCTGGTGCCCCAGCTTGGGCCCTACCTGGAGCCCAACCCACTCGTCCCTGTCTGTGGGGCCGGTGACAGAAGGTGCGGCCTGACCCAGACTCTGGGAGGTATAGCGAGTGAAGCAACCTCACAGGTGTTCCTATACCAGCTACCCAAGAAGAATACCTGTAAGGGCAGGAGGCTTCCCTGGCCTGAATACTCCCCAGATCTCCTCCTGCTTGTCCAAACATCCTGGGCACTGCCTGGGAGCCCCGGCCAGGGAGCATGTGGGAGCATGTCCCACTGTTCCAACTGGGAGAACCAACTGTGGTGTAACGATTTCAGCCCCTAGATATAGGCCCCCATGAACAGGGCCTGGCACATGATGGGTTCTCAGTTTGCATGGGGGAAGAAACCTCAGGTTTTGGAGTCATGGAGTGTTAGAATGGATGAAATTTAGAGAGACTTGCAACTCCTTTTCTAAGCTTTCTGAGCTCCCTATATTCCAGGATTATCTCTCTGTTTAATGGGCCAGTAGAATTAAGTCAGGAAAAACAGAAGTTCTTCCTCCCTTCCTCCTCTTTCTTTTTTTTTTTTTTCTTTCTTCCTCCCAGCCAGGAAGCCACACATCTAATGTGCTGATAAATCTTTACCAACTGTATCTTCAGAAGAAAAGAAACCAGATTCATAGTGATTGCCAATTCCTGCGGTGTAAATATTCCCACCATGGCCCATTTCAAGCTCCCCACGTGATGTCACTGAACGCAGGGTTGGGAAAAGATGGTGCAGTCGGCTCTGAGCCAGTTCGAACTGGCTCAAGCCATCACTGCAAGTGTAGGGCTGTGGGTCCAGGCTTTGAAGATACACAAATCTGATACAGGTTCCGAATCTAGTGTTTGCTAGCTGTCTGATCTTGGGCAAATTGCTTAATCTTCGTGTATCACCGTGTCCTTATCTGTAAGATGAGAATAATAAAATTATGCATGTTGTGGAGCTGATTTGAAGAGCAGTTGGGCAAATGAATGCAAAGGACATAGCTCAAAGGCTTGTCTGGCATATCTAAGCAATCCATGCAAGGTAGCTAATGTTAGTTAATAGTACAATATATTAAAATCACACAATATAATAATTTCTCCCCCTCCTTGCTAAATATTGCAACAGACTAGCAGTAAAAATCAAAGATCCCCAGCCTGGTGAGATGTCTGGGTGGTTCCTTGTGACACAGTCACAAGTTGGGAGCAAAGGTACATGCTGACGCAGCAAATGGGGAGGCCCAGCCTTTGGGGAGCTGAGTGGCTGGAAAGAAACAATTATGGCCAAGATGAAATGACCTGTTCTTCTTTACTCAGAATAGATTTTTGGCTACTAGGCATCCTTCTGTGATCCCTTAACAACCTTCAGGAAAGAAGATAATGGAGGCCATAAAGCAGACGGCATTCTGTTGTATGTTGTGGCTTATAAATGAAAGGATGACTTTCCATCCTTGCCAGGCAAGAAGGAAAGAGAGTGATGTTTCCTGAACAGGGATGGGGGTAGGTCACAGAGTGCCTTTCACACCTAATGACCTGCGTGTCTTTGTAACCACACAGCCTTGTCCAGTATCTGGCATGTAGTTGGAACTAGAGGAATATTTGCAAAGTCAACAGAAAGATGTATTGAGTACTTACCTGGTGCCAGGCATTGTGCTCAGCATGGGGACCCAGAGATAAACACACACCTGACCCCTCAAAGCTCACTGTCTAGGGGAAAAGAAAGACGTGTAAATATAAACAACTGTCACTTCATAACTGTAGTATGAAAAGTAAGTCCTGGGATCACAGCTGAGGTAGAGATGAAATCTCCCCAGGGATATCATGGCCAGATTTACACAGGAGGTGCCAAGTGGACTTGGTCTTGAACTGTGAAGGGCTTTACCAGTTCAAGAAAGCAGGAGCAGCCGTCCAGGTAGGAGCAGCAGCGTTCATGCAGCAGGTACTGGTTCAGGGTTAACTGCTGAGTTGTTGTCCATTTCAGACCCCAGCTCTCCAGCACGCACTGAATCAGTCCACCTGTACCTAGAGGGGAAGCCAGGTTGGTGATGTACTAATTGGGTGGTGGAGGGTGACTGCCCAGTGCAGACATTAAAGGGTGTGTTCTCTGTAAGTAAAAGAATTAAACTGACTAAAAGTTGTTCTGCTTTCTGGTAGCAGTTTAACAATGTCAATTTAAACGATGTCAGTGATAAAATACTTCCCCTCCCCCAGCTCTCTCAACACCCCTTCCCTGCAGGGCCAGACAGTTCTCCCTCCTTTGCCTTGAAATGCCAGTTAACCAGGTTCTTACATTTAGGGGCAGAGCCAAGGAGGGGAGAACATGGGCCAATTAGTGGGGAAGGAAATACTTGAAAAAGGCATCACCCTTGGGACTTCCCTGGCGGTCCAGTGGTTAAGACTCCGTGCTTCTTTGCAGGGGGCGCAGGTTTGATCCCTGGTGGGGGAACTGGGATCCCGCATGCCGGGCGGCCAAAAAAAGGCGTCACCCTTGAAGTACCTTCCCTCAGTGTCTTACAGTCTCATCACTCATATCTCAGAAATACCTCCTGGAATGCTTTGGTTTTCATTGTAGTCTTAACCACCATGACATTAGTCAGGACAGGCTAAGTTATGCTGCAGAAACAAACAACTTCCAGCCCTTAGTTGTTTGTAATAACGAAGGTTTATTTGTTTTCTTACTCATGCTGCATATCCACGGCTGGTTCCTAGGGGTGCTGCTCCCTGCCTGTCCACTGGCGATTCAGGAGGCTGGAGGCTCTGGTGCAATGTGATCTGCCACGATCACCACCGCAGGGGAAGGTGCACTGCAGTGCCCAGCACTGACCCCAAGCACTTCACCCAGAATGGACATGTGCCACCCTGCTCCCATTCCAGTGGCCAAAGAAAGTCATGCGTCTGCATCTAAGTTGAAGAGGGAGGAAGTGTGCAGGCTTAGCATGTGCTCAGAGGGAAAATACCACAATAGTCGTGAAGGTTTATAATGACTCTCACAGCCATAGAAATATATGAAGTTAACATAGTTGAAAAGGGCTTCCCTGGTGGTGCAGTGGTTAAGAATCTGCCTGCCAATGCAGGGGACATGGGTTCGAGCCCTGGTCCAGGAAGATCCCACATGCCGTGGAGCATCTAAGCCCGTGCGCCACAACTACTGAGCCTGCGCTCTAGAGCCCGTGAGCCACAACTACTGAGCCCGCGTGCCTTGAGCCCATGCTCCGCAACAAGAGAAGCCACTGCCATGAGAAGCCCGTGCACTGCAACAAAGAGTAGCCCCTGCTCGCCGCAACTAGAGAAAGCCTGTGTGCAGCAATGAAGACCCAAGGCAGCCAAAAATAAAAATAAACAAAATAAAATAAATTAAAACATAAAATAAAATAGTTGAAAAGGTGCCATTTCTGGGGAATGTACCTAGAAGGTAGGGGGAGAGCAGCAAGTAATCCCACACTTCCCCAGTCTCTGGCCAGGTTTCTACTTATCCCCTAAGACATCTGCTCTCCCTGCCCCACCACCCTAACCAGACATTATCCACCAACTCTGGAACTGGAAAAAAAAAAAAAGGGAAAACCTAGCATTTTGCTCTCAAAGCCACAGGTATAAATGGCAGAAAAAGACTTGGATACTGAAGCTGTTGCAAGAGCCTAGTGTAGTAAGGACACAGGCTAAGCTGATATAAAAACAAAATACAGTGACTTAGAGAAGATGCACGTTTATTCCTCTCCCATAAAACACTGCAGAGGTAGGAAGTCCAGGGGACAGGGCAGTGTCACCATCTTCAAATGACAACTTGCGTCTCCAGTTCCAAAGTGCCCCTTCTAGCGGGCACCATCTCCAGATGGCGGGATGGGGCAAAAGGACTAGAGCAATCCAGGCATAGTCTGTCTTTTTCTTAAATTGAAGTGTAGTTGATTTACAGTGTTGTGCCCGTCTCTGCTGTACAGCAAAGTGACTCAGTTATACACATAGAGACATTCTTTTTAAATATTCTTTTCCGTTATGGTTTATCACAGGATATTGAGTATAGTTCCCTGTGCTGTACAATAGGACCTTGTTGTTTATCCATCAGGCATATTCTTTTTAAGGACACACCATTTGCAGTCACCTCTTATGGGGCAGAAATCCGTCGCGTGGCTCCACTTTGTTACAGGGAGGCTGGGAAATGTTGACCAATTTGGGCAGCCATGTGCTCAGATAAAACACTGGCACCCTGGGGGAACGGAGAAGAGGTACCCAAGGGTGCCCTGAAGTCTGTCACACAATAAAAGGCAAGGACATATTCAGACAGAGACCCAAGATTGCCGAGTCACAAGGCTCTACCCAAGCAAGCCGCACCAACCCCCAGAGTCAGGGTGTGTGGAGCCATCTCATAAGGACCCCGATAGGTAATGATCGTTCCATTGCCAGAGTGCAGTGATGTTCTGTGCTCCGAGATTCTGCTCAGCCTTCTAGCAGCTCAGCTCAGAATCCAAGAGTTCCCATATCCCCCTCCAACATCTCTGGATACACAAAATCCCCCCCACTCCCACCCTAACAGGGAGTGTGTGGTAACCTTGAGCAGAGATGCTGACGTGAGAGTAACGTGGTCCCTGAGCAGGACAGTGGTACCCACCTCGCTCCTGGAGAATGAGTCAGATGCCGTGTCAGGGCAGCTTCCAGTGGTTCCTTGTGTGGCTGAGGCCCTGCAGGAATGTGGGTGGGGCGGAGGAGTAATTGCAGACAAGAGGAGAGTCAAATTGAACGCATGGTGAGAAGGGCCTTGTGAAATAAAGAGTAAGAATTTCATAGAGAGGAAACAGGTAAAAGCGGCCAGGATGGTAGCAAGCAGGACCCCATGGAGAAGGATGGAGTTTTGAGTCATTTAGCAGTTAGAATTGTCTGAACCTGCTGCTAAAGAAACCAAGGTGATTGCCTGGGTAAATGGCACCTTTAATGAAATCCAAGATACTGGGGAAGGAGTTGGGAAGCTCCTGAGTCAGCGCAAGGCCTGTGTAAGGTTTGCCAGCAAGAACACAGGCTCAGTGAGGCTACATCCCACTGCCCAAGCACCCAGCACAGGTACCTGGCCTGTAGCTGGCCTTCTGCACGTGTTTGTTGAATTTAATTAAAATTCAGTGTTGTGCGTCAATTTTAAAAAAAGCAGACAGGGCTTCCCTGGTGGCGCAGTGGTTGAGAGTCCGCCTGCCGATGCAGTGAACATGGGTTCGTGCCCCGGTCTGGGAAGATCCCACATGCCGCGGAGCGGCTGGGCCCGTGAGCCATGGCCGCTGAGCTTGCGTGTCCGGAGCCTGTGCTCTGCAGCGGGAGAGGCCACAGCAGTGAGAGGCCCGCGTACCCCAAAAAGAAAAACAACAAAAAAAAAACAGGCAAAAAACTCAATGTGCTGTATTGAAACAGGCCCTGATTTCAACCAGTGATGGAAAAGGATCCCACTGTCTGGCAACAATGTTGGTTCCAGACCTGTAGAATAGCGAATCTGTCTCTGACACAGGAAAATAAAAAGAAGGAATTGAACAGCTAGTCTCCTTCCAGAGGGGCACCGTTCACTCCTATTTGGGGGCGTCTGGTTCTGTGTGAGTGTCTGTGGACGGAGGGGACTCTCACGTGGCCCTACACTCCCAGCTCCCACAGCTGTTGGTGATGTATGCACCGTGGTCCCCTTCCCAGGAGTCCCCTACCTTGTCTGACCCTGTGCTGCTAGCAGCTCTTCTGAAACAGACATGGTCTCAGGGAAGATAAGCATCTCCTTGGAAGGGGGAGCTTGAAGCAAAAAGGTTTGCAGTAACTATTTCCTTTGTCAGCTGCCATACGGAAGCATAAATCCATTTAAAGAATTCTTGGAGGCGTTTATGCTCAGATTAGAGTTCTTCCTGTAATCCCTTCGACCTTCTGGAGTGTGGCTGCTCTGGCTGGGAAAGTAGCAAAGCCTGGCCAGGCACAGCAGGGCCCAAGTCACTGGGTCATCATTAGGTGAGGGAGATGGAGGTGTGGGACCCCCTGGGGCGGCCAGGAGAGCTTCACTCCAGCGTCTCCGCGCGGCTCTCTCCAAATTATGAAGAGCCGTCTTGATAAGTAATTGCACAGGTACTGAGGGGTAGCGGGCTGGAGTACATCTGACAATTGAACCTCTCCTGGAAGCCACAGATTGCTGAGCTGTTAATGCCAAGTGGTGTGTATGTGTATGTGTGTGTGTGTGTGTGTGTGTGTCTGTCTGTCTGTCTGTCTGTCTGTCCTGGGGGAGAGGATGCTCATGTTCCTTGAGGGATGCTAAAGCATGAAATGGTGAAAGAATCACAGATCTAGAGGATACCCAGCTTGACATTCTCGTTCTACCATTTTGTGTATTCCAGCCAGTGTGCCTGGAGGACTTAACTTTGTGCTAAGTTCTGGGAACACAGAACTTAGGTATGCCTGGGCTGGAGAGGGGTAACAGCAAAAAAGCTAACATTTGTCAAATGTCTGCAGCGTTTTGCACACTTAATCCATGTTATTTTGAGTATCTAGAATATATATCTGGAATTATCTTAATATCTATGTATTATCACTTCATAATTGATGTGCCAGATGCCATGCTAAATGTAGGTGGCTTTTAACCTTCATCAACAAAAGTGGGAGGGAGCTAGTCATGTTTTCCATTTTACAGATAAAGAAACTGAGGCTCAGGTTAAAAAACTTGCCAAAGTCACATAGTTGCTTGGCTCTGAAGCGCCCATCCTTGGCTTGTGTACAGAACCACCTCCTTGTCTCTAAAACAAGGGCTAATGATGCTTCCTTTGTAAGGCTGAAGACAAGCTTCATTCATTCCTAGAAAACTTCTAAGATAATCTGATGATGCCTCTGATGTGTTCCGCTTGGGGCCAGCCCACAGCAGGTCCTCATTATGCGATGTTCTTATGAAAAGTTGCTCCAGGTTTAATCTGACCCTGGGCCCTGGGCTCAGTGGGGGAAGCCCCATGGGGTCCAGCTCCCCAGCCTCTGTCCCACCCACCGGGGCGCTCGCTCCCCTCTCACATCCTGACTGCCTTCCCTCCGTCATTCCAAGTTGAAAGAAAATGCAAGCCAGGCCTCACGTCAGGGCTATGACAGCTGGGGCTTTATCTTTTGCGTCTCTGTTTCTCCGTAAGGGTCTGGAATGGGGCGTCTATTAGATATAAATCGCTGCAGAACTGAATTGTGCATGGGTCACACAGGTTTTCCCCTCTCTCTACCATTCCCCTTGCCACTGTGAGCATTTAAACAACGCACCGTCTCGTCCGCACGCTGAATCTAAGGGGCGAACAATCTTACCCCTTATTTTAGATCAGAGTAAACAGAGCCTGAAGGAAGGGAGGGTTGGGTAATTGGTTGTCCAGCGCAAGAAGGCTCTGGAAACACATTTTCGTCCTGTGGGTGGCAAGAGGCGTTTGGCAGGATTCGGGGTGTGGAGCACACCTCCAAGCCCTCTCCAAGCTTTGCTGCTTTACCCACTTCTGTGGTCTCCCAGCTAAATTGCTACAATATGCGCTCCTTGCACCAGCCCTGAAGACCACCCACACGTTGAGGCAAATGCAAAATGCAGCCCACGACCTCAGCCCATAGCGGGTGCGTCTTGGAGCCAAGCACGCCCTGTGGTCTCCGGGCGCTGGTTTCCCTCCCAGGTGAGCTCCAAGAAAGTAGAACCCAGAACATGCCAAGGGAGGGATTTCAGGGGCTGGAGAGGACCCAGAGGGCGGCAGCTCCCACAGGCTAAGGACACTCACCACCCTCCTGGCACTGACAGGGGTGTCTGGGTTCCCAGGAGCCCAGGTGGGCCCGGCTTCATGCGACTGGTGGCTTTCTGCAGAAGTGGGTGAGAAAGTGAAACCTTACAAGTCAGAAAAAATTTTAAATGACGATGTGAACATACGCTTTTTAAGGTATGATCAAAAATCCTTATGCAGCGAGTTCTAGCCCTAATACACACTCTTTATAAATCCTGATGGATTTGCTTTGTGCCCTATTCCCTTGTCCCCAGTGAGCCCCACAGGTTAGGAGGCAGATGACCTCTGTGTGTAGCTCACTGGCTGTTTGCCCTTGACCTTGGGAGAGCCGTTGAACTTCTTAGACTTACTAGTTAATGATGTAGTGCATTTAAAATGACAGAACACTGCTGAACACTGATCAAGCATTCAGCGCACACATGATAGTATTTTAGGGAGAGTGGGGCTTGTGGTTTTTCTCTCAGAAAAATGGAAATATTATGTGACCCGTCTCCTCTTGGGGCTGTTGAGAGCTGCTGCAGATCACTGGGCAAATTAAGATGTTATTTATTCATTCATTCCACACATATTTTTGAGTGTCTACTAGACGTTTATGTTCTATTTGGAAAGAAATGATTACAATTCACCTTGGTCATTTTCTCAGTGGAAGTAAGCGTAAAGCAGAGTGCTTGCAGAAAGTGTGGCTTACTCTACCCAGGGGTGCCGAACGGCCTTCACAGAGTAGATGGGCGTACATAACGGGTACTGTGCATTGAGTTCTGACTACGTGCTAGACACTAAGAATTTTCCAGGCAAATAAGCACAGGAGGAGAGTGTGTCCAAAGAAGGAACAGCCTGGATAAAGGCACAGAGGCATTAAGGAGAGCACGTTCAGGGAAGAATTTGTGGTTAGTATTAGATCATTAATAGCAGGACATTGCTGTGAGACTGGGAAGGACTCTTAACGCACATGGGTCCAGTGGTGCCTCTTATTCGTACTTTCGTCTGTAGCCTAATGGCTCTCAAGCAGGGTGGTAGTTCTTCTCCAGAGTACATTTGCAAACGCAGGGCTCGCTTTTTGGCAGTCGCCATGACGCGATGAGGTACTGCTGGCGTATGATGCCCGGAGTGCAGGGATGTTAAATGTCCCACGGTGTGCAGGACAGACCCACACAATGAAGAACTGGCCTACCCACAATGCCAGGGCCCCTTCTTTGGGCCACACTGTGTAACCCTTCTCTAGTCTCAAGCCTGTCACTGTGCCAGGCACGTATTACATCCACCGAAGTGTGTGGGGTTGAATTGGCCATTGTTGGAAATCCAAAGACTCCCTCCCGACCATCCAAATCAATTAAAATGTTCTTAAAAGTTGGCATTTTTCTCCCTATGGATTATAATTGGCTTCAGAATATAGTCTTGTCATTGAGAGTTGGTGGAAAAAAGAACCTGGTTTGAGCCGCTTCATTCTCTGGGTGCCAGGATGTGTTGATTCCATAGCCTAAATACTATAGGAGTTGGGTACCACCATCCTGCCCACTGCTACAGCCGTGGTCGGGCCTTTTCCATGCCTGTCGGGTTTCTACCCGCCTCCCTGACTCCAGTTTCCCCACTCCATTCACTCCTCCTTCCGTTGGCAAAGAAATATCCATCCCCAGCTCAGACGTGACTATCTTCTCTTCTGCTGCAGACCCTTGTGAGGTTTCCCATCACCTCCAGGACCAAACTGAGGCCTTGGGGCTCTGGACCTGCACCCCTCCAGGCTCTTCCAGTTAGCACAGCCCAGGGGTTGAGAGCATGGCCTCTGGAACCAGGCTCTTCGGATTCCCCCCACCCCCCACCCCCCACCACTCACAGGCTGTGTGGTGTTGAGTAGTTCACTTAAGCTTTCTGTGCCTTGGTTTCTTCACCTGTAAAAGTCATATCATTAATGATGTCAGTGATAGCAAAAATTAAATGTGCTAATTTGTGTTTATAAGCATATAGAACAGTGCTTAAGTGGGAGATTACCAACACTGTACAAAAAATTTTTTTTGTGCTATAGACGCCTTCTTAGATGGATTAAGTGCATAAAATGAAATATATAGGATAGAAAGGAAGCCAAATCTACTGAAAAATGTTGGGCAAAATGTGAAAAAAAAAAAAAACTCCGCCACATTTATGATGTGATCCAGTGGTGGGTCTAATATGTACTGCAATTGCAAAGCAGCGATGAATACAAACACTATTTTGAGATTCTGCAAAAGTCCTGCTATGAAATGGGAATATCAGTTGTTCCTGTTGGTGATGAAGCTGTAGGGGGAGGGGCTACAGTTACTACTGGAGTTTGTTGTCCACATGGATGAATGAAGATCTAAATTTCAGCTGGAGGACTTCCTTGGTGGCGCAGTGGTTAAGAATCCACCTGCCAGTGCAGGGGACATGGGTTCGAGCCCTGGGCCGGGAAGATTCCGCATGCCGTGGAGCAACTAAGCCCGTGTGCCACAACTACTGAGCCTGCGCTCTAGAGCCCGCGAGCCACAACTACTGAGCCCGCATGCCACAACTACTGAAGCCCACGTGCCTAGAGCCCGTGCTCTGCAACAAGAGAAGCCACCGCAATGAGAAGCCTGCACACCACAGCGAAGAGTAGCCCCCACTCACCGCAACTAGAGAAAAGCCCGCATGCAGAAACGAAGACCCCGTGCAGCCAAAATAAATAAATAAATAAATAAATTTCAGCTGGAGGTGAGTGAAAAAAGAAGTAAATTCTGTTCTTCAAGTTCATGGATTCCTCTTGAGTTCTTGAATCTTGAATTCTTGCACCCCAATTTAAGAATTTCTGAACCAGGCATAGGATATGGGATCAAGCAGCCAAGAAGCCTGGTGGTCAAATCAGTACCAACAGGAGCCAGGAAGGGAACATGAATGAGGGAAGTGGGGCAGCTGTAAGAAAAGCCCCAGCCAGAGAGGCTGAGTAGGCTCTAACCCAACAGAACAGGTATTTCTCAGCCCTACAGACGGTTCCCTGGAGAGATGTACATGCATTTGCCAGCCTCTTCTAGGGAAGCTAGGTCTTTGTTAAGAATCCCTTTCTCCCACTCTGAGTTTGAAATATTGTCAAGTGGTTTAGTATTTGGTGTACAGATCTACATTGCGGGACCAGACCTACTAGTCTTGGGCCAGTTCCGTCTCTGGGCCACCTCAGGGCCACCCGGCTCCCCAGTGGTGCTGTTTCCCAAAGGCACCATGTGCTTTCACCTCTGGAGGCCTGAGTATGCATGCGTCCTTCTTCCCAGCTACCTTACCCCTTCTTCACCTGGCTAACTCTAACTGGTCCTTCCAGGGCCCCTCCTCCAGAAAGCTCCCTAATCAGGGCTCTGGACCTAGCCTTCCCGGGACTCTCTCTCTCACGTGGTCGCAGGCCTCTATCAGAGTGTGCATGACGCAACTCTCGCACTTGTGTGCTTCTCTCACTGGAATGTGAAGGCTCTGAGGGCTGCATCCTCCTCCATCTCTTTTACATCTTCACATATGCTGGGAAAGTGTGTGGTAAATGCTTTTTTGAGAGAATGCATGAGTTGAATAAATGAAGGGAATGATTTAGATAACATGACTTCTAAGGTGATTCTAGGGATGGATTTCCTGATAGTTGGACAGGCTAAGCCCCTAGTTCACAGACCCAGCTGGTACCCCGGGGCACAGTCGTTCAAGTTGGATGAGTGTGGAATGTGACTGTGAAATCATGATTCTGCTTTCAGACTCCCACGGCAGGTTCCTTTGATGGTGTCCAAGAGGCAAGTCTGCCCCCTGTGTGGGTGGATGAGATTTTTAAAAAATAGACATAAATCATTGACAACTGCTTCTTATGAATACGATGGGAGAAGAGCTCAGAAACTATTTTTGGCTCTCCAAAATGAAACAGAAGCCTGTAGGTGAGGTAATAAAACTGATTTGCCCATTTGGCTTCTAAACCAGCTATAAAGGTAATTTCTGAAGAAACATTCCAAACACGCCTTGAGCAAAAATGGTGCTGTTAGAATAAGCCTATGATTTGGTAGGAAAGGAGGAGGGGATGCTTTGGAAGGCCAGCTCTCATCTGGAGGGTAAGGTCTGGTATCAGCCTCATTCTCTTATAAAACAAATCTAGCATTTGCAGAGGATTTACAATTTCAAGGGAAGTTTGCATTTGTTATCTCTTTAAGCCTCAAAACACTTGTGTGAAATTATTAGGGGCAAGTATTTTCAGTCACATTGTACATCCAGGTGAGGAAGTAGAGGGTCAGGGAGCTTGATGACTTGCTCAAGGTCACAGAGCTAGAGGAGGCAGAGCCACTGCACACCTGCCCATGTGCTTGTGTGTCATCAAAGAGACATCCAGCACGTGTCAGGCGTACCACGGGATCCCAAGGGATCGTTTCAGTCCCTCTAGTAGTCCTCACTGAGAAGAAAAAAGGGAAACACACTTTCTAAGAATCTGTTGTGTGTTAAACTTCACATACTTACCTTGTTTGAGAGACATGATGGTATAGAAGTGTCTCACTTTGGGTGGCTTTATCAAAATACCATAGACTGGGGCTTCCCTGGTGGCACAGTTGTTAAGGATCCGCCTGCCAGTGCAGGGGACATGGGTTCAAGCCCTGGTCCGGGAAGATCCCACAGGCCGTGGAGCAGCTAAGCCCGCACGCCACAACTACTGAGCCTGTGCTGCAGAGCCCGCGCGCCACAACTACTGGAGCCCACCAGCGACAACTACTGAAGCCCACACGCCTAGACCCTGTGCTCCGCAGCAAGAGAAGCCACCGCAATGAGAAGCCCACGCACCGCAACGAGGAGTAGCCCCCGCTCGCCGCAACTAGAGGAAGCCTGCGTGTAGCAACGAAGACCCAACGCAGACAAAAATAAATAAATTAAATAAATAAATAAATTTCTTTTACAAAAACACCCCATAGACTGAGTAGCTTAAACCACACACATTTATTTCTCATAATTCTGGAGGTTGGGGAATCTAAGATCAAGGTGCCAGCAGATTCTGTGTCTGGTGAAGCCTCTTTTCTTGGTTCATAAATGTTCATTTTCTTGCTGTGTCCTCACATGGAGAAAGGGGTGAGGGAGCTCTCTGGGGTCTCTTTTATAAGGGCACTAATCTCATGCCCTCATGATCTAATCACCTCCAAATACCATCACATTGGGGATTAGTTTCAACATGTTTCGAGGGGACACAAGCATTCAGTCTGTAGCAGGTGATCAGGAACACAGACTGTGAGGCCAGATGACCTGGGCTTGCCTCTCAGCTCTACCGCTAGCTAGCTGTGTGACCTTGGGTAAGTCACTTACCTTCTTTATGCCTCAGTTTCCTCCTCTGTAAAAGATGGATAATCCCTAATACAGTGTTGTAAGTAAGTGTTACCCTCTAAAGTATATGAGCAGTGCCTGGTCTATCATAAGATTTAACTAATTATTTCATTTTAACTTCTCAACAACCCTGAGATGTCTGTGGTCTTGTCCCCCATATTACAGATGGGGAAACTGAAGTTAAGTAATTTTCCCAAAGTCCTAGAACTGAGACTTTGAACTAGGTCTCTGTATGCAGCAATACACCATGCTCTTGACTAATGTGCTCTCTCCAGTTGTGCTCACAGATTTGGCAGGTGGCCATGTTCCTGTTAATATGTTGTAAATATAGGCAATAAATTCCTTCTTTTCCTTAATGGTGTTCCTCAGAAAATATATCTGAAAGTCCATGTTTGCAAGTCAAATCCTATCCTTTTTTTATTCTCTATTTTTTTTATTGAAGTATAGTTGATTTATAATGTTGTGCTAATTTCTGTTGTACAGCAAAGTGACTCAGTTATATACGTATATACATTCTTTTTTTAATATTCTTTTCCATTATGGTTTATCCCAGGAGATTGGATATATAGTTCACTGTGCTCTACAGTAGGACCTTGGTGTTTATCCATTCTACATGTAATAGTTTGCATCTACTAACCCCAAACTCCCAGTCCATCCCTTTGCTCCCCCCTGCTTGGCAACCACAAGTCTATTCTCTATGTACGTGAGTCTGTTTCTGTTTTGTAGATAGGTTCATTTGTGTCATATTTTAGATTCCAAGTGATATCATGTGGTATTTGTCTTTCTCTTCCTTTTTTTTTTTTTTTTTTTCGGTACGCGGGCCCCCCCCTTTTTTGGCCCTCCCCCCTTTTTTTTTTTTTTTTTCGGTACGCGGGCCTCTCACTGTTGTGGCCTCTCCCACCGTGGAGCACAGGCTCCAGACGTGCAGGCTCAGTGGCTGTGGCTCACGGGCCCAGCCGCTCCGCGGCATGTGGGATCTTCCCGGACCGGGGCACGAACCCGTGTCCCCTGCATCGACGGGCAGACTCTCAACCACTGTGCCACCAGGGAAGCCCCGTCTTTCTCTTTCTGACTTACTTCACTTAGTATGATCATCTCCAGGTCCACCCATGTTGCTGCAAATGGCATTATTTCGTTCTTTTTTATGGCTGAGTAATATTCCATTGTGTATATATGTACCACATCTTCCTTATCCATTCATCTGTCAGTGGATGTTTAGGTTGTTTCCATGTTTTGTCTATTATGAACAGTGCTGCTGTGAACATAAGGGCGCATGTATCTTTTTGAATTATCATTTTGTCCAGGTTCAAATCCTATCCTTATGTATCACCAAAGGGTCTGCATCCCCAGAGGACTGAAAATATAATTAAATCCCCGATTATACCTCACTTACAGTGTGGTCTTGAACAATACAGTTTCAGAACCATGACCATGTTCTTTGATTTTGCTTGTTTCCTTCAAAATTGAATATACTGTGTGATCCTCTTGAGACTCAAGATTTGCTCCTTAAAGTATGACTTCCATCTCTCTTGCAAATGTCTTAAGTTTATGAGATCGACACTTCTTATGGCTAAAATCGGTACTGACATTTTCTCTAATGCAGTTCATGTTTAGAAAAGAGTGGATGCGATAGAAACATTCACAGAATTGAACAAACAACCACTGATGTACAAATACAGCAGCTCTGCTGACATTGAGCTGTTGTTCTCAGTCTTGAATTATTCATCCATAACACGATGATAAAAACCTGTATTAAATACACAAAAGGGAAACAATTGCTTACGTCAAATCTGAAGAGAAGGGTGAAATAATAGTGAGTGGAAAAGACAGGAACGTCATGGGAGTGAGGAACGGCCAAGGAGGGTCCAGCACCCGACATTGTCTGGTTATAAAGGGTTCTGTAGCTTAAAGGCACTTTACCAAGTAGGAACCCACAAGTTAACCAGTTGATTGAATTTTTCAGAACTTCTTCAGGTTGTAAACAATAGAAGACGCAATTTCTGGTGGGTCTTTAAAATTTGTCTACGATTCTTCTTTTCTTCCCTGCTCTTGTCTTGTCTTCCCTGTGAGCAGAGTATAGTTTTCGTTCCCTATTGACTCTGGGCTTTGATGATTAGACTTGCTTTGGCCAATGAAATGTGGCTGGGAGTGCCAGCAACTCTCTGGAACTTCCTCCTACCACCATGAGAAGAACACGCACCAGGGGACCTTTGTTCCCTTAGTCTGGGTCCTGGAATGAAGACAAATGAAGAAGACCTGAGCATAACCAGGAGTCTGGGGTCCAGCCTGGCCCAGCTGATTCAAGAGTATGATATGAACACTGTTGTGGTAAATCATTGAAAGTTGGGGGTTGTTTGTTATGCATTATTATCACAACAACCTGACTAATGTATAATTCGAGGTAATAGCCTAAAAAGAAAAAAAGTGTATTGGTTCATGTAACAGGTGTTCTTTAGACCAGAGGCTCGAGTTATTGCCTTTCTCCACCCATCCACCCAACCATCCTTCCATCCATCCATCCCTCTATCCGACAATTCATCCATCCATTTTTTTCACCCCTGCCTGTCTCTGTTTCTTTTTGTGTTTTGGCTTCATTTTCTCCTTATGGAGGCAGGTCCATGTTATCCATTTGCTAAGATGTAATTTGAAGAACACAGTTCCAATAAGATGCTCTGGGAAAGTTTCCACGGTCCAACAGATTTGAGAAAGAGTGTATACTACATTTCAGTTTTAAAGTGTCACAAAGCATTACTGGCAAACAAACAAATCAACATACAAATCAAAACAAAAAACTATGAGAAATTCCCCTAGTACAGAAAAATCTGTAACATGATTTATTTAATGCCACACTTTCTAAGTCTATTTATTTGACCATGGAAGACTGTTCTGGCTGTTAAAATCTATTGACAACTTCCAGGCAAACACCTGGGGGGAATGGTGCTACAGTGGGGAAAGCACTGGCTTGGGAGATAGGAGCCCTACATGTCAATCTTGGCTCTGCCACAGACTTCCTCTGCACTGCCTCAGGGAAATCACTTCCTCTTCTTGGCCCTTGGGTCCATATTCACAAAATGAGAGGGGTGGGATTAGTGGGCCTTTTAAGACTCTGCTGGGGTCAACATTCTGTAATTCCAGCAGTGTACAGTGTACTATATTTCATGGAAGAAAGGGTGATATGACCTGCAAAAGGATGGTTAACTGCTGGCCAGGGATGCACCGTATGGAACTATGGAGACTATTCAATCAATCAAACATGATGTTCCAACACATTCAGAGTAAATAGGATGGGGGGAAATCAGCAATGGTGCTCTAGCTTATTCAACTTGCCTGTGGATATGGAGGCTTCGTCCTAGACTCCTCTTGTGTTCCATGACCTCCTGTCCCAGGTTCATCCTCTTATGTGCAGCCTCTGGAATGGGTTGTTGATAATCCTCAGTGGCATTCAGTTCAGCGGCTGGATGGGGAAGGAGGCGGGGAGAGTCTGCGTTGAATCCTGTATTAGGATGCTTGGTGGCAGAAACAAAACCCTGACTCAAGCTGGCTTAAACAATAGGGAATTTATTATCTCACATATCAGGAATTCCAGGGGGCAGGGCGGATCCAAAGCTGGTTGAATCACTCATTCAACAATGGCATTTACAAGTCCTTCCTCTCTAGCTCTCTGTTCTGCCATGATCAGTTGTCCTCATTCTCACACTGGTGACAAGATGGTGGCATTGGTTCTGAGCATCATATCCAGACATGACAAGATCTAGAGGAAAAAGGGGTCCATTTCGTTCCCTGGCTCTTTCCTAGAAGCAAGGACATTTTCCCCAGAAGCCACCAAGCCACCACTCACCCTGGAAAGACTTCTCTTTGTGTTTCCTTGGCTGGAATTGGGGGAATGACTGTTCCTAAACCAATCAATGGCAGAGACAGCAGGATTACCCTTAGGTCAGTCAAGCCCATCCTTGGAGCTTGGAGCCAGGTCACCTACCCCCTTAGTCTGATGTAGGAGAGAGAGAACAAAACCTGAGTTTGATTAGGAAGGAAGAAGGGAGGAATGAATGCCGGGTGGACAATCTATAGTAAGACCTTAAGAGTACAAAGGGAAAGGGAAGACCCCTTTGGAGTAATCTTGCCTCAGTTAAACCTTTTCAACTACACATCTTAACCTATTGCTAAGATTTCTTTTGTACCATATTGTGCTAAAAGAATCTTAATCTCCTTCCTAGCCCTGAGTTACATGACAAAAGGCTTTCTGTTTCTTTAGCATCTGTCCATGCCAGGCTCTAGGAAAAGAGGTGGGAGAGGGAGAAAACCCAGTCTGCCCGACTTTAATAATTCTGTTCAAGCTACCTATGTTTTCCTCATTTTAACAATCTTACTGGCTCACTTCCTATCTGTAATAGCCAGTTGGAGGGAGGGTGCCCCACAGACAAGCAATCACGCTGTATGGGAATGAGGGGCCTCTGCTCCTTATTCTAACAAACTGTAAAATATGATGGAAAGTGGCTGAACAAAGTGGCCGCACAGTGCCCACATTTCTAGCTTTATAGACAGACTGATGAGAGTCGGAACCTTACCTCTACCACTTCCTAGAAGTGGAATCCTGGGCAAACTGTTTAAAGTCCTTCTTCCTCAGTTTGCTTCTCTGCAACAGAGAGATGCTAATAATAATTCCCACCTCATACAATTATTGTGAAGATTAAAGAAGGAAGAGCACATAAATGTCTTAGTGCCATGCCTCACACAGGGATGCACCTAATAGCTACTGATTGTTGTAATTTTTGTGATTATAGGAATAGAGCTATTATTATGATGTCATCTAGAAAAATCCCAAAGCAGCCAATAGAGTCAAGACCAACCCCACCGAGAGCAGGTTTTTCTTTTCCTGGTGACACTCAGTTGGCACCCCCCGTCCTGAGTGACACAGCATCACATGGCAGGAGGAGGACAGCCAAGCACTAGACTGGCACTCGATTCAGCATAGTGACTCAGGCTGCCAAGTAGGCTTTTGGAAAATTTCTTGCTTCCCCCCTCCTGGAACATATTTTGGACGCCTACTTGTCATATTGCAAAGTGTATGTGACAAAACAATCTGGGATCTCGCTGACAATTCTTTGCTTCATGCCGCGGCTTGGAATCTCTTGGCTTGGGGTGTACTGCCAGCCTCAGAGACCCTGGCACAAAGGCAACAGAGGATGGAGCCCTGCGTGGCAAGAGGGGTCGGAGGCAGGGCAGGAGCAGGGACCTAGGTCATTCCAGATGGACCTTTGTCTTTTTTTTTTTTTTTTTTTGGACCTTTGTCTTTGTGTCCCAGCCTGGGCTCCACACAGAAGTTTGCCCTCCTTAGACAAGAGAAGGTTGTCCAACTCGTGTGGGGCAAAGAAAGGCAAGGGATTGTAGCAATAGTGTACATTTATTAAACCTGTTATTATTTTTCTAAGGATGCTGTAACAAATTACCCCAAACTTGATGGCTTAAAACAACAGAAATGTATTCTCTCGTGGTTTTGGAGGACAGAAGTCAGAAATCAAGGTGTTGGCAGGGCCAAATTTCCCTCTAAAGTTTCTAGGGGAGAATCCCTCTTTGTATGTTCCAGCTGCTGGTGGCTCCAGGCGTTCCTTGGCTTGGGGCTGCATACCTTCAATCTTTGCTTTTGTCTTCTCACGGCCTTCTCCTCCGTGCATCTTCTCCCCTTCTCTTTTCTTGAAAGGACACCTGTCATTGGATTTAGGGCCCTCCCTAATCCTGGATGGTCTCATCTTGAAATCCTTAACTTAATTATATTTGCAAAACCCCCTTTTCCAAATAATGCCATATTCATACATTCTGGGTGGACCTATATTTTGTGAGGCCACCATTCAATCCACTGCAAACCCCTTCACTGTGGCAGGTGCTAGACCAAGGATACCTGACCTAACCTCATCCCTAAGGATGAGGTTTTTAATCCCATTTGCAGGTGAGGAACCGTAGCTGTCTAAGCACTATTCATGATTATCTCTTTTATTCCTCACACAGGCTTGTGCAATTGAAACTATTTTTAACCCTCATTTTACAAATGAAGACATCGAGGCTTAGACAGACTAACATAACTTGCCCAACAGGTAGTGAGCAGCAAAGCCCAGTACTCAAGATTAGATCTTTCTCACACTGATTGGACAGAAAGAGATAATAACTTATCCCTTCTGCCATACTTTCTCAAAAAAAATAGTTGCTGAATAAGTAACAGCTTGAAGGTAAAGCAGCCTATTTTCATCTCCCAAGGAACTCAGGAATTTCCCCCATCTTCTCGCTTCCTGATGTTGACTGAAAAAACAAAAAGCACAACCTAAAAGTTGAGTTATGTTTTATTCGGCGGACATACTGAGGTCTTAAGCGTGGGAGACAGCCTCTCAGATTTCTCTGAGGGACTGTTCCAAAGAGGTGAGGGAGGTAAGGGAGGAGCCAGGGTAGGTAAGATTTCTTGCAACAAAAACCAGGTAGTCAGAACATCAAGAGAATACTGTTAATTAAAGAAAAAACAGACATCTCAAGTTAATGAATTTAGCACTCTTCTAAGTCTAAAAAGGTGCAAGAGTCTGGGCTCACTGAAATCATTCTTTTGATACGCACCTTATCGCTTTAGGGACAGTATCCTGTTCTGAGTCCCCTCAGGCTTACTGTAGGGGCTGCAGGTAGTGACTTACGGCTAGGTGGCCATGGCATCCTTTGTTTGCTGATACAGCAGGCAACATTCTTCATTCATACAACTCAGTGGCATAAAACAACCAGCATTCATGATCTCACTTTCTGTGGTCGGGAGTCTGTATATGGCGTAACTGGGTCCACAGCCTCAGGGTCTCTTATAGGTTAGAATTAAGGTGTCTCTTAAATAAGCGTGGACCTACTTCCAAGCTCACTCACGTAGTGGTTGGCAAGAATCAATTCCTCCCAGGCTGTTGGACGGAGGCCCTCAGTTTCTTACCATGCTGACCTCTCCATAGGGCAGCTCACAGCATGGCAGCTGGCTTCATCAGAGCCAGCAAGTGAGAGGGAAAGAGAGAGGGGGTGTGGGACTTCCCTGGCGGTCCAGTGGTTAAGACTGCGCTCCCAGTGCAGGGGGCATGGGTTTGACCCCTGGTTGGGGAACTAAGATCCCACATATGGCGCAGACAAAAAAAAAAAAGAGAGAGAGAGGGTGCAAAGAAGATGGAAGTTGTATTAAAATTTTTTTTTAATTGTGGTAAAGTACACATAACATAATATTTATCATCTTAACCATTTTTAAATATACAGTTCAGTGGTATTAAGTACATTCACATTGTACTTAATTAAAACAAAGCTATCCATTAAACTAGTGACTAATGGTTACTTAAGGGTGTGTGACCAGGAAAAGAGTCTTTAAAGAGGTGAGTTCTGAACAGTGAGGGAGTCAGTCATGAAAAGATTGTGGAAAGAGGGAACAGCCAGGGCAAAAGTCCTAAGATGGGAATGAACTTGACCAGTAGAAAGAAGAGAAAAAAGGCCACAGGCCCTGGACCAGCAGGAGTGAGGGGAGAGGCAGCCGGAGACGAGGTGAGAGTGGTGACCACGGCCAGGTCATTTGTAAACTGCCTGGAGGCTGCATTTTATCCTCTGTGTAATGGGAACCACTGGTGGATGTGAGCAGAGGAATGTTGGGCTCAAAACAGAGGTGATGAGGGGAAGAAACCATGTCCAGGGCTGTGAGGCAGGAGGACCAGCTTGCCTGGATGACCTGCTAGGTCACTTACTCATGTGGCTTCTGTCCCCTCCTGGGGGACTGGCTTTTGCAACCATTGATCGAATGCTCCCCAGTCATCTCCTATCACCCTTGTAACAGCTCTAGGGCGTGGCTACTTGTGTGCCAATTCCGGCCATCCTACAGAGGTGTTAGTAACTTTCAAATCAATGAGATAACATAATGTAATAATAATGTCTAGCACTTAACGCTGTGCGGACAGTTCTAAGTGCTTTACATGCTCTGTCAGATAGATAATATTATTATTGTTGGTCCCATTTCACAGATGAGGAAAGTGAGGCATGGAGAAGTTAATCAGCTTGGCCAAGATCTTACAACTAATAAGGACCAGAGCCAGGGAGGTGCCAGAGTCTGTGTTCTTGACCACTAAGCTCTATCATTTATATCATCTCCCAAGTGTTGGCTGTGGCACAGGTTATGATAGGCATTTACTTATTTAATCTATTTTTTTGCTTCTGGTTTTACATTACAGCAGGGCACAAGAATACTGCTTTGTCATCAGAATATCGCCAGCTTGAACAAGGATGACTGTTCCTCCTTTGCCAGGGACAGCCAGCTTGAAAACCTGCCCCACCCTGCTGGGCTCCCTGTCACAGTCTAAGCAAAGTATGTATTCCTCAAGCCCGATAGGTATGTTCTAGCATCTGCAGCAGCAATAACAGATAACTACTTGAATCCCAAACTAGGTGACGCGATTAGTGTTTTCCATGTAGTGTTGAGTAGATTTGCTCCAAAGTCACAGTCACAGAGGAGAAATGCAGGTAGAAGCTAAATTTAAACTTCTTCTACGGTGGGGGGTGGGGGTGGGGAGGGAAGAAGTCAAACCCGGTAATTACTATGTTCAATTCCCTGCTGAAAGGAAGTCAACAAATCAGTAGCCTTCACCAAGGCAGGGTCATCTGAAAGTCTGCTTGGAATAGTGAAAAAAGGCCACAGGCCTATTGTAAACAGATAATATTGACCCAGCACTAGCTCTGGAGTCAGATGTAGGTTTGAGGGGCTGCTCAGGTATTTTGCAGCCACAGGGATCTAGAAAAAGGCTCAGGAACGGTGTTCCTTTGGAGGAACATTGTGTATTCACATGTAGTGTCTGGACATGTGGCAGCCAGCTTGGACCATGGGGTCCAAGGATGACCAGCAAAGGGTGACAGAGGAGAAAATGGGAAGGTCCTAGGTCCTTGAGGATGTCGAGGAACTGAATTATCCATTTGTGAAACTGCCTTACTTCCAGATGTTTTGCATCTGGGAAAATAAGCCCCTTTATTGTTTAAGCCATTTTGAATCTGCGTTTCTGTTACCTGGAGGTGAAAGCGTGTAGCTGATGTACTGGATAATTACGAGGAGCAAATGGTACAGTGCCTGTAAAATGTTTTGTGTGCCATGTCCAAGATAAAGTAGTATTAATATAAAATGAGGAGTCCTGAAAGTCAGGGTCTGAAAGAAGGTAGGAAAGGTCAGAGATTTTAACAATCACACAGGACTGGGAAATATATGGTTGAGGGCTGTTGCTGGCCACCCCGAGCCCAGGTCAGACATCACCAATCAAGCACAGAACCTCTGCCATAGCCAAGTCAATGTCCTGGGGCAATCGGGGGGCTCACCTCATTTGTTTCCCATCTCTCAGGTGGCACTGTTCTTTGTTGCCTGATGTCCAATGCTTCATATATTTTGTCCATTAAAGAATTACGTTTTATAATTATGTAATATACTATTTAATGTTCTATAACAATTATATACAGTTGACCCTTGAACAACATGGGTTTGAACTATGAGCGTCCACTTATACGAGGATTTTTTTTTGAGATTTGAGACTTTTTTTTTTGAAAAATTTTTTGAGATTGGAAACAATTGGAAAAAACTCGCAAACTGCATAGCCTAGAAATATCAAAAAATTTAAGAAAATGGTGTGTCATGAATGCATAGAATATATGTGATGCTAGCCTATCCTTACATAAGTATAAGGTGAGTGCTATTTAATATAAAATTAATAATGTGGTAGTAACACGTTACTTATAATTATTACATTGTTTTACAACTTTGCTTTCAAAGAATTACATTGCCATACAGTATGCCTCTCTCTCTCTCAACTGGAGAAACTGTGTTATCATCCTAATATCACTAGTAAGCAGTCTTTAAAGAAAATGCAACAAAGTTTCCAATACTGTACTATGACTATGACTCTAATACTGTATGCCATAAAAGTTTTATAATGATATATTGGTTAGTGTAAGGCTGGGCTCCTGTGAAGCGTTATATCGATTACCCTAGACTACCATGAAGCAATCAGATTGCTGCTTTTTGTTATCAATGCATGAATCGTTATACTTGTAGATAAATGTGAGTTTCTCTTTCACATTATCTTTTCATTTTTGATGTCTAGTGTTAGTAATACATATAACATCAACAGTGTTTTGTATCATATAATACTGATAATGGATAATATTGATGATGAATATTTACATCATCTTGTAAACAGATAATGTAAACTTACGGTGTCAGTAAATATAGTACAGCACTGTAAATGTGTTTTCTCTTCCTTATGATTTTCTTAATACCATTTTCTTTTCTCTAGCTTACTCTATTGTAAGAATACAGTATATAGTACATATAACACACAAAACATGTGTTAATGGACTGTTATGTTATTGGTAGGGCTTCTGGCCAACAGCAGGCTATTAGTTAAGTTTTGGGGGAGTCAGAAGTTATGCGTGGATCTTCAACTGCATGGGGGTTGGCGCTTCTAACCTCCATGTTTTTCAAGGGTTAGTTGTAATATATACATATTACATACAGGAATATAAATTATATACAGAGATACATAATTCTATAATATATTGTATAATTAGTATAATGATAATTATAATAAATTAACAATAATTAAAGTCCTGGTGGTTTATATTTTAAAGCAGATTTCTTACTGTGAAAGAAATGGCTTGGTCTCCTAATAAAGGAATATATGTATTATGTACAGATGCATAATTACATAGTATATTATATAATTGTTATGATAATAATTAAGGTCCTAGTGGTCCACACTTTAAAACCGATTTCCCACTGTGAAGGGAATGGCTTGGTTTCCCATTAGGGGAATTTCAGGCAAGTAGAGTTTGCAGGGTGGGGTGAGGGATTTGTCTCCCTTTGCTTCCTGTAAGTACATCTCATAGATCCCAAGTAATTGTGAGCAAAGCTGAGCCCATCGGAGGATGCTGCGAGCTCTCGGCATGAATCCAGGCTGTTAATGTTGTTGCAGAGCCTGACTGAACCAGGGTAGGTGAAAATGAACTCGCAACGGCGTCTGTTCTAATTTTATCCCCCTCCCCCCACCAATCCTGAACACGTGTGCAGTGCAGCACAGTTTAGAAATGAATGGAATTGTGGCTTCTATTTATTGAAAGCCAAGAGATGAGCAACGTCCCCTGTGCTAAGGACACAGAGCTGGAGAGATTTAGAGGATGGTTGGCTCTACCAGCTGCCCTGTCAACTAAGCTTCATTGAGACTCATCTTCCACCTAAAAATTGATGGTCCTTGCTCATCAAACCTAAAGCGCTGATTATACAAAAATTGGCCAAGGCAACGCTGTTTTATAAATTTATTCATTTAATTATTTTATTTTATTTTATTATTTTTTTGGCTGTGTCGGGTCTTCGTTGCGGTGCGCGGGCTTCTCATTGTGGGGGCTTCTCTTGTGGAGCACGGGCTCTAGGTGCGTGGGCTTTAGTAGTTGTGGCTTGTGGGCTCTAGAGCGCAGGCTCAGTAGTTGTGGCGCACAGGCTTAGTTGCTCCGTGACATGTGGGATCCTCCCAGACCAGGGCTTGAACCCGTGTCCCTTGCACTGACAGGCAGACTCTTAACCACTGCGTCACCAGGGAAGTCCCGACAACACTGTTTTAAATATTTAAAATCTCTAGGACACTATATAAATTATTGGAGGTCAATAATCTTCAAGTTCTAATTGGACAGGATTAAGTAATCCACCCAGCAGACCGATTTATTCTACCACTTAGGGAAACAATGACCAATTACAAAATGGCTAAATTCTTCATTCCATCCTTTCCTGCACCCACTTCCTGTCCCTTGTGGCTTTGCAGCTCCTTTGTCTAAGAGGTGGAGTCTATTCCCTCACCCCTTGAATCGGGCCTGGCCTTGTGACATGGTTTGGCCAATAGAAAGCCATGGAAGAGATGGTGTACCAGGACCGAGCTGAGGCCTCAAGAAGCGATGCAGGCTTCCACTCTCTATTTCTTGGAACCCTTCCAGATGCTAGGGTAAGCAAGCTTGGGCTGTCTTGCTGGAGAGTGAGAGGAGCCATCCTCCATCAGCCAGCCTCCAGCCAAGCCAGGAGCTGACCAGGTAACTGCAGATATGTGAGTGAGCATGGTCTAGACCAGATGAGCTGCCCAACTCAGCCCAGGCTAATCATTACTGACTTGAAACATCCTGAGTTGAATAAACGGTTGCTTTTTAAAGTTACTAAGTTTTGAGGTGGTTTGTTACACAGCAGTACAGACTGATACAAACATTTTGCAGAAAACTCATTGCTTTTGTTAATAGTCAAAGACTGTTTCTAAGTATGTGCTTTTGCCAATGTGCATACAAGTTGGGAAGGACAGATCGTGAAAGAGAAGTCAGAAACAGGTTCTGCCAGCTCTTATAAGTTTTGAAATAGCGCAGGAGTTTCTAGAAAGGTCATGACAAATATTTAGAAATTTGTCCTCTGGATCCACCACCTCGTCTCCCCCTAGTTTCGGTATATTCCATACATTCAGTTATAATAAGGATGTAATGAAACAAACAGGCATTCTCACGCTGATGGGAATGTGAATAGACACGATCATTTTTATTCATTACATAACTATTTATTAAAAGTACCCTGTAATAGGAGGTGGGGATACAGGATATATACAACTTCTGTCTTCAAGCAGCCCACAAATTTTTAGAAATAACAGACAAAACCTTGATTGTGAAACTGGCTTATATATAAAAATGAAATATTGGAAAGGAATTTGGCAATATGTATCAAAGGCTTTAAATTGTTTTTACTCTTTGGTACAGTGATTTCTCTTCTGAAAATATATCATAAAGAAATTATCCAAAATGAAAAAAGTTCTTATTCACAAAATGTTCTTCTCTCTATATAAGTATAGGTGAAATGTATTAAAAGCAGCAAAGTAGTTATGATACATCCACCGGCTGGGGCATTACACAGCCATGAAACTTACGTTCATGAGAATATGTTATAAAGTATGTTTATAATAAAATAATTACGATGTACTAAATACAGGATACAAAAATATATATGCAATAGTATTAAGCTTAAATAACAAAATAAAGATTAGAAGAAAATACTCAGTGTTTATGGTGTTTTGGAAAGACAGTGGGAAAAAGAAAGGAAATTAGAATTTTTTGATGATGGGTTATGTATTAAATACTTATGTATTATGTCCCTTAAATACATTAAAAAAATTCGATTGTCACAATGACTCTTCAAGGTAATTACTATCATGACCATTTTACAGATAAGGAAACTGCAGTTCGGAGAAGTTGAATAACTTCTCCAGGCTTGCTGAGCTGGTATCGGGTGTAAAGTGTAAAATCCCTTTATTGAAGGGATTATAGGTGTTTTTTTCCCCTTGTTTCTCCTTATTATAACTTCCTAATTCTTCTTTGATAAATTTTATATCTTTAAAACTTATGATTCACGTAGTTGCCCCTGTCACTGAGACCTATAAGCAGAGTATGTACCTTCCTACTTAGGGACTTCCAGACACTTTAGGAGGGCATCCGACTCTCCTGAAATACTTCTTCCCCAGCTGAGGACGCTTGAAATTCTTTTAACCAGGGACACATCATCCATTTCACAATTAGAAAGAGAATCTTAGCATTCCTCAAGCCCAGCCCAAGTCAGAACACAAACAGTATTAGTTAAGGTCATTTTTATAAGCAGGCATGGAATTCCTAATGGATGCTCGATTTCTCTGCATCAGGCTCAACATGCCTAGTTCTCTTAGGAGTTCTCCTTGGTAGGGTTCAAGTTTTATCACTCCTAGGCATTCTACCTGGGGCTGTCCCAGTCTTCCCCTGAGTCTCTCCAAAATGATGCTCTAAACTGAATGCAGAATGCGTTAAAGTACAAATAACCCAGGAAGAGCAATGCTGCACCCAAGATTGTGCTGCCTATCCTAGTCTGTGCTACGTGGCATCCTTCCCTTCACATTCCCTTGCACATATATTCATAGTAACAACAGCGGATGTTGATCGAGAGCTTTCTATGTTCCAGGTACCACGACAAGAATTTTATGTGCATTATCTCATTTATCCTAAATTTAAAATTCCTCGTGGTGTGCTCATCTTCCCTGCTAGTCTGTGAGCCCTGGGGAGCAGCAAGCATGTCTTGCTCATCACTGTTTGCCTGGTGCTTGGCACGAGGCAGGTGTGCGTTAAATGCTAGATGAACAGAAATGAACTAATACCAAGCTGGATTTGAAACTGGGCAGCCCTGCATCCAAATCCAGCTCCACCACTTGCTGGCTTGACCCCTTAAGACACCTAACCTCTCTGAGCCTCATGGAAAGAAGAGATAATGAAATCTAACCTGCAGAGTTGTCATGCCAGTTACAGAAGTTTATGTGTAAAATTGTGAACATGTCTCTTGTGGAGAGCTGGTTTTTGGTGTAAAGTAGAAGTGAAAATGCAAGGGTGTTTGTGCCATTAAGTAGAAGGTGGCAGAGAGAGGGACACTGCAGAAAAGTTGGGGAAAGCAGGGTGAGGAGGCAGGTCTCAATGCACTTTTCCATTCTCCTTCAGCTGGTCCTGCTACCAGGTGTCCTGGAAACCCAGAGGGTTGATGGGGAGGCCAGGGAAGCACAACAAGATGTTGCCCACAACCATCCTGAGGTCTGATCTGGATGAGCAGTGCCTTCTCTACCACCTGCCATCACATGCATGGAGATCACAGACTTACCATGTAGGAGCCAGACTTTAACGCAGATGACAAGGAAGAGATGAAAGGCTTGTTTCTCTTCTGTAACTGGAAAGTTCCTGCTAAGTCTTCCGTTCCACACTAACCAACTCAAGGGCAATGGCTGTGTTTTGGTTTCTCTGTTGTACATTGGGCAGCCACCACGGTGCCTGGCATATAGTAGGTGCTCAGTTAATGCATGCGGCATGCAGGCTGTGTGGCCCAAACCGATTCATTGGGATGGATGGTGTAAATCCAACTCAACACATTTACTGAATACGAGTAGTTAATATAATGACCAGTATAACACCATTCTTCCTCAGATATCAAGGAAAGAGGGAGAAAGAACAAACACCTATTAAAAGTTTGCTATCTGTCAGGCAGTTTGCTAGGTGTTTATATTGATTATTTCATTTCTATACCAGTATCATCAGGTCAGTACCATTATCTTATTTTTACAGTTGAGGAAACTAATGCTTTGAAAGAGTAAGCAATTCGACCAAGTTTTAGTAGAGTTGTCTGGTTCCGCTGTCCACACCCATGTAACTGGTACCTGTTTCAGCTCTCGTAAACTTGCCCACTCTCTCCCTCACACCATTTCAACTCAGATTCAGCTCTGTTCTCCGTATCAACCCAAACATTAGAGGGCCCAGCCCACCTTTCACCTGAGGCTGCCCAAGCATTAACACAAGCATTAACTCCCAGAACCTATTGATTGATTTCAGTTACGTAAATGTCTGTGTAATAATGATGGTGACCTTTAACTGATTTCCTACTATAGATCAAGAACTTCACACACATGCATCTTGAAACCCCCATAAGCCTTATTAGGAGGGAATTATGCTTACCACTTAACAGATGAGGACATTGAAGCTCAAAAAGATTAGGAGCCTTGACCAAGATCCCTCAGCTTCAAGCTGGAGCAAATTCCAATACCTGAGCTTCCCTGCCTGTCCCCACTGTGCTGAACTCTGCTGGGGTAAAAAGGTGAGCTCCAGGATAGTTCCCGTCTCTGTGGATCTCCTTCTCGTGCTGGGATGCTAGCTGAAGCCCCTGCCTCCTGGCATTTCCTCTCCTGCCTTTTACCTTTGCGGTGACTCTGGGACGCTTGGGGAGCTTCTCACCTCTAATCCCCAAACCTTCCATCCTCCAGGCTCCCTTTCCCCTAAATCCTGGCCTTGTCACTTATTCACCGTGTGGCCCTGGGATAAGTCACTTCACGTTTGTCAGGCTCAGTCTCTTCATCCGTAACTGGGGGCATTGATATCCCCCTGATAGGTAGGGGGATGGTACAGGTTAAAATTTTCAAAGATGGCGACACCACTACGTATCCAATCCCATACGCTCTTCCTACAATGTGGATTTGATGTTCCTCCACTGAGAGGTG
The DNA here is from genome assembly GCF_003031525.2 of Neophocaena asiaeorientalis asiaeorientalis. Taxonomy (NCBI): domain Eukaryota; kingdom Metazoa; phylum Chordata; class Mammalia; order Artiodactyla; family Phocoenidae; genus Neophocaena; species Neophocaena asiaeorientalis. The sequence continues at coordinate 13,757,671 of NW_020172779.1, forward strand.
GGGTCTATGTTTCCTCCCCTTGAACTTAGCCAGGCCTTTGGGACTGCCTTGACCAACAGACTGTCGAATGAAAAAAAATGCACGACCTAAAAGTTGAGAATTATGTTTTATTTGGCAGACTTTCCGAGGACTTAAGCCCGGGAGGCAGCCTCTCAGATAGCTCTAAGGGACTGTTCCCAAGGGCTAAAGGGGGGAGCCAGGATATATAGGAGTATCGCAACAAAAACCAGGTAGTTGGAACATCAAAAGATTACTGTTAATTAAAAAACCCTAGAAATCTCAAGTTAATGAATTTAGCGCTTTTCTATGTCTGGGAAGATGCAAGAGTCTGGGCTCATTGAAATCATTCCTTTGATGTGCACCTCAGCTCTCTAGGGTCAGTATCCTATTCTTTCCCATCCCGAGTCCCCTCTGGGTGCACCGCTGGGGGTGGCTGCGTGGCTGATGCTTGGCAGTGGGCAGCCCTTTTGTTTGCATTCTGAGTTTCCCCCGTTCACTGTCAGCGGTGCCTACGGTGGCTGATGGCTTGATGGCTGCAGCATCCTTTGTTTGCTGACAGGGCAGGCAACGTTTTTCATTCGTAAGATCGTGGCAGAACTGCCTCCGCGCGGCGTCCGAGGCTGGGTCCTAAAAGGCAATATAAGCTTCTGCCTGGCACTATCTCTTGGGACATGCACCTTGGGAGCCCATGACCTGGAGCTGGGGAGCCGTGCATTAGGGCAGGTAGACCACACAGAGAGGGCGATGTGTGAGGACCCCCAGCTATTCCATTCCCGGCTGTTCCAGCACTAACTGATACAGAGCACGTGAAGAGTTGAGCACTGTTTTGGGGAAGGTCCCCGTGGTAAGTCAGGGTCGAACCACCGCAGGACCACGAGACTCTGGTTGTGGCTTTTAGAAATCAGCGTCAGAGTTGTTTGAGTTACTCAGCTCCTCTGGAGGTAGGTTTTAACCAATTTCAATTCCTATAAGCCCACAGGAATGTAGAACTCCATTTAAAACACACTATAAACTGACTCATTTTCACGAGACTATTAAAAAAAAGTTGAACATATGCTTCGTTTTCTTAGGGCTTCCAAAAACAATAGGCAAGTCTTTCAAATGGAGCCATGTGTGTGCAGAAGATCTGCCTGGAATCCAAATCCTTCCATAATTTAGTTAGCCTAAGGAAAATTCTTTTCTTTCATTGAACCTGGAGGCGAAAATTGCTGGTCTAGAGAAACAGCCTTTGGTCACAAGGTTGGAAAAGTAGTATCAGGCAGACATGATTGAGTAAATTAGGGCAGTGTTTCCCCTCCTCAATAACTTGCCCATCTTCTTTTCTAGGTCTTGATTGTATAAAAAGTACAAGTGACTTCAGATTTGATGAATCCTGAGTGGCGTGGAGGGGCAAGGGAATATTGTATCTGAAGAAGCCGGATGGTTGGTTGTGTTCAGATTGTAAAGGAATCGACAGAACTGGAGGAGTCTTTAGGGACCTTACAGTTGAAGCCCTTTGTTTCTGTGCGTGAGAGGTGGGTAGCCCAGTGAATGAATGTGATTTACAGAGCTGGTTATAGGGCTGGGAGGGGAACTAGGGATGCCCGAGTCTTTTCTGAGTCACCTGGCAGCCTACTAGCTGCTGTTGCCCTTTTAAACCTTCCCCTTAAATGTATTTAAGTCCCCAGGGAAAGCTGTGAGCTGGGAACAATTAGAGGGAGGACTAAGGTAAAGAGAGACTTGGACAGTGGGGTGGAGAGAAGAGCTGAACGTTGTTTCCTAAAATTCAAAGTCCTTCTGCTGCCTGAAGGGGTTCAGTTGGGAAGGCTGGGTTTCCAATACGGGAGGTGGGGTGGAGTGTGTGTGCTGGGGCGGAGGGGAGACAGGATGGTCCAATACGAATATGATCAGCGTTCAATCTGAGAGCTGGAAGATGCGCTGTTGTTTGCCAACCGAGGGAAGGGAACGGGGGAAACTTTGGGCACCGATGTTGCTCAGAGACCCAAAGAAAGTGAGTGAGGGAGTGTGGGGAGATCCGAGGGAAGATCGTTTGGGGCAGAGGGAACAGCAGGAATGAGGCTGGAACAGACGTGAACGTTTGCGGGGGGTGTGGACACCACTGTAGGGGAGCTGAATGAGCAAAGTGACATCCCAGGGGATGAGGTTGGAGAGAGACACAGGGTCAGGCTCTGTGGCACGTGATGTAGACCCTGGAAGGGTTTGGAACTGGCTGTGAGTCTAGCAGGGGAGTTGTAAGGTAGAGGGTTCCTTTAGGGCAGGGACTGTGTCTTGTTACATTCTCCCACAGCTGAGGTTATGGCATATTCCAAAAGGGAAGATGCAGCCCTGACACCTCTGATAGAAGAAGTTGAGAAGAAAGATGGGCAAGGACGACGGGACCACGTCAAGCTGCTCTCTGGTCCTTAGACCAGTGTTTCAGTTCCTGACCTCATTGCCCCCTCACTTCACTTCTGTGACTAAGCAGTGAAGAAATTACTGCCTCTATTCTAAGACAGGACGCTGAGGCGAAGAGAGATTGACTTGCTTGCCCAAGGTCACGGCTGATTATGGCAGAGCTCGGATGGGAGCCCCAGGCCTCCTGACCCCCGGTCCAGGGCTCTTCTGAAACCCCCGGAGTCCTCGACAGGGAAGCCCTCTTCAGCCGTCCTTTTTTTTTTTTTTTTTTTTTGCGGTACGCGGGCCTCTCACTGCTGTGGCCTCTCCTGTTGCGGAGCACAGGCTCCGGACGCGCAGGCTCAGCGCGCATGGCTCACGGGCCCAGCCGCTCTGCGGCATGTGGGATCTTCCCGGATCGGGGCACGAACCCGTGTCCCCTGCATCGGCAGGCGGACTCTCAACCGCTGCGCCACCAGGGAAGCCCCAGCCGTCCTAACTTTGAACGCTGTCATCACGGACGGGGCTGGGCAGGCGTTCTCCTAGGTGTCCCACCAGAGAAGTCACCACGAACCTGTTCTGAGGAAGCAGAAAGGAATGCTCTCCGGGACCTGGCAGACTAAATAGAGTGTTACCAATGGGGTGTCACCCACAAAGAAACCATCTGCTTTCACAGAGCAGCCGAGAAAGGGTTTCACGTCGTGCAGTGCTTATCACTGGTTTGTGCTGAAACCTCAGGGCAGACCACCCACTCCTCAAGCCTGGAGACCCTGAGGCGGCAGGCAAGAATCTAGGTTCAAACCTCAGGTGGGCCAGAAACGTAGCTTTCTTTGCTTCTCTACAACGGAATCTGGTTAGGATTTCAAGCCTCTGTTAGGTTCAGGCGTTGGAAACGTCATCTCAGTCCATTTGGGCATCTTGGGTGATGCATCGAGGCTCTGGGAGGGTTGCTGACTTCCAGGGAACCGCGTGGAGGAATCAGTGGAACTCAGCACTGTCATCCCTGCACGTGACGTTCCTGTCTGGCCTTCGGTTCTTGCTCCACCGCTCTCCTCCCTGACTGTGAGTCTCCTTTTGCCCCCTGGCTCTCTGTGAAATGGGAACGGCTACAGCAGAGAGCTGCCCCACCGAGGCTTAGGGGACTCGATGCTCTGCCTCACGGGCATATACAGACGTTTCTTCTGCTCCCACACCATCCCAGCTTGGGCTCCCCAGGCGCCACCTGCTCTTGGGTTCTTTAAATTCCTGGGGGCTTAATCCCCCCCCCCCCCCTGCCCCGAGCTTGGCGGGGGTGGTGGCAGGACCCAAGGTCCCTGCACCCAAACTCTGTCCTTACCCCAGCCCAGGCGAGCTTCATGAGGCATCAGTGAAACCAAAGCATAATCTGTCCTTACCACGAATTCTTCTGATGCTTTTGTTGGGGTTTGGGCTTTAAAACCTGAACACTCAAAATTGCTTCTTTTGTTCTGTCTGCATTCTCCTTGGTCATCTCTTCCCTGAGCCCCTAAACACTGAATGTTTACCTGCTGCTTAAATGCAGGGAAAGAACCACAAGGTACAAGGAAGTTTGGGACCAGAAAACAAAACAAAACAAAACAAAATCGTATTAAAATATTAATTATTTTAAAAATATTTTTAAAATATTAAAAATATTTACCCTTCTACTTCATTATATGCCTAATGTTGGGAACATCTGTTTGAAGTCAGATCTGGTTAGGCTCCTAACTGCAAGGTGCTTGATTTATCCATTAGGACACACATATGAGGCTCAGTATCATCTATAACGTGGAAGTAATTATTCCTATTTGATGGATTCTTTTGAGGATTATGAAACATAACGCCTATTAAGCTCTGGGCACAGTGCCGGGTCACTTTCATGATTACCCTCATCCTGACTGGGTCTCCAGTTTGTGATTAGTGTTGTGTTCTCTACCTGTGCAGTTGGGGAGGTCCCACGACCACCCCCAGGTCCAGTGATTTGCTAGAAGGCCTCACAGAACTCAAAAAAGCTGGTATGCTCACGGTTGTGGCTTATTACAGTGAAAGGATACCGGTCAGCATCGGCCAAGAGAAGGAGACTAAGGTCAGCGACATGGGCTGTCAACCATGTCTAGGTGACGAACCCTCAAGCCCCTCAGGGGAGCTCCCCTGGTTCCAAATACTCCGTGAGTGTTGCCACATCATTGCTGGGAAAGTCAGTGCTGTTTGCAGGAGTCCACAGGGAGAGGACACTGAGATGTCATGCCTGGAGCTCCTCTGGACTCTTTCCCTGTAATAAATCACAACCTCTGCCTTCTTCTTCTTCCCAAGCCAGAGAACAGAATTTCTCTGGCATCTGCTGTCTTTTGCATTCTGCTGGCCTCCTGAATATCCGTGAATCTGTACCTGCTTTCCGTCCTCACTGTCAAGGTCACTGTGGGCCACTTGGGCCAGGACAAACACCCACTGACTGGCCTCTCCAGCTCTCCGTCTACCCCAGTCAATCCTCAGGAGTGTTTAGAGGAACCTCTCTGAAGAGTACCAGCTGGGTGTGAAAGGCCCTGGTGATTTCTATCGCCGGCAGCGTTCAGGCTCTCTCGGCAAATGCAGCTCTGCTTGGTTTTCTGGCCACTTTCCCTGTCAGCTTCTCTCCTGTCTTCTGAACAGGATGTTGTTATTCCAACACAGTATTCACACCCCTGGGCATTTGCTCTTCCCATCTGGATTATTTTCCTGCCTGTCTCACGCCTCTCCAAGGCCCCTTTCCTGTGACCCGCCACCTTCCACTCATCAGGACAGGCCAACTTCCCTGGGCTCAACTAAAATGTCCCCTCCCTGGAGAAGCCTTCCTGGTCCTCCCTGGATGCTTCCGCCGTGCTGTGGACAATCCTGCTGTTCTTTTTACCTTATCCCATGATGTTTCCAACCCTGCGCCTGGTGCACGGAAGATACTCAGTAAATACTTGTTGGCGTAATTCAGAAATGAACAATCTGCTGTGTATCTGACTCCATACACTAACGAGGTATTTTTATGCTGGGCTTCATTACAGGTTGATTCCCAGACGTAATGGGATTAGATGTCCTTAAAAAAAGTTTTTTTTTAAATTGAAGTACAGTTGAATTACCATGTTGTGTTAATTACTGCTGTACGGCCAAGTGACTCAGTTATACGTACATATAAGTCCTTTTTCATGTTCTTTTCCATTATGGTTTATCACAAGATATTGAATATAATTCCCTGTGCTATACCATAGGACCTTGTTTATCCATTCCATATATACTAATTTACATCTGCTCATCCCAAACTCCCAATCCAACCCTCTCCCATCCCCCTCCCCACTGGCAACCACCAGTCTATTCTCTATGTCTAATGGGACTAGATTTCTGACTCTCATTCCTTTTTACTGGCCACAATTTTAATGTCGAATCTTTTATTTTAATGTTTACATCCCGCACAGTTTCTTCTTTACTCCTACCATTGCTTCTCCTTTTCTACATAAATCAAATCGTTTCTTCCCTCCTTCTCAAGAGCGCTGCTCTGGAACTAGCAAGTGGCTCAGTCGCTTTATCGTGTAATACCCGGCTATAAAGCACATCAAATACTCCTAGCAGGTTCTGCTTTATGAGAAAATATTTATTATGTTTGAGCTCTGGAAGCTGGTTATCACGTACTAGCTGTGGTTTAATGTTGCATTGTTTTCCCACTATTGCTTTAAGGGCCGAAAGGAAGCACCAGTGGTCTCCAATACTGCCACCTTGTGGCAAAGTGGGATGATAACCAGGGCTTTAGGGAAAGTGGGTTGTCTGTATTAACTCACGTTTTCCCCTGATGTGTGCACACAGGAAAGGCCATATGAGGACACAGCAAGGAGGTGGTGGTCGCCTGCAAGCCAGGAAGAGAGCTCTCACCAGAAACTGACCATGCTGGCACCCTGACATTGGACTTAACCAGCCAACAAAACTGTGAGTAATACATTTCTGTTGTTTGAGGCATCCAGTCTGTGGCATTTTGCTATGGCAGCCCAGGAAGACTAATAACAGTGGTGTATTCTGATCCTGTCTTATCCTGTGATTCACAAATATTCAGTGGGTTTAAATAATCTTTATTTATTATTGAAGTTAATATCAAATTTATTTAAAAGTTAATGATATTTAACTCTACTCAATACTCTGTAATGACCTATATGGGAATAGAATCTAAAAAAGAGTGGATATACGTATATGTATAACGGATTCATTTTGCTGCATAGCAGAAACTAACACAACATTGTAAATCAACTATATTTCAATAAAAATTAATTTTAAAAAGTTAATGATATTAAACATAATTTAAATAAACTCACAAGTGTCTGCTGGGAGTAGGTATCTTATGGAGACCGGACAAGGGCTTAAATCTGAGTGACATGGGTTGATACAGTGACAGCAACTGCAGATATAGGCACTGACTAGAGGGGCTCAAGAGAGAAAGTTCTGGAAAGGCAGAGAAATAACAAAAAGGGCTCTGGGCCTCCACAGACCTTAGAGAGGGTATTTGAATTCATTTTACATAAATCTCTGAGCACTCAACTACTATCTGGGTTAATAATAACATCTTAAGTTACAGATACCCTCCAAGTTACAGACTGGATAGACCTTCTCTGAAATTTTCAGTCAAGATTCCTGTGTTCAGCTGTGGAAAATCATAGAAGCATCTTAGGTATCTTATGGAGACTGGACAAGGGCTTAAATCTGAGTGACATGGGTTGATACAGTGACAGCAACTGCAGATATAGGCACTGACTAGAGGGGCTCAAGAGAGAAAGTTCTGGAAAGGCAGAGAAATAACAAAAAGGGCTCTGGGCCTCCACAGACCTTAGAGAGGGTATTTGAATTCATTTTACATAAATCTCTGAGCACTCAACTACTATCTGGGTTAATAATAACATCTTAAGTTACAGATACCCTCCAAGTTACAGACTGGATAGACCTTCTCTGAAATTTTCAGTCAAGATTCCTGTGTTCAGCTGTGGAAAATCATAGAAGCATCTTCTGGAATGTTGTTTTTATGTGGCTTTTTCCTGTCTGGGCATGATGCAATTTATATAGTGCTTTAAAAAAAAAGCATATATTTGTATAAGCACATATTTGTATTACTATTATCAAGTGGAACAATGAAAATTACTAAGAACTAAGTTAAAGGGAATCCTAGCTTGAGCCTAAGCAGTGTCCACTGGGGGGAATTCTGACATGTTTGGGCAGATCGGACTGACAGGGGTGGGAGGGGGTGGGTACTGCCCGAGGAGCTTCCTGGAGGATAAACTCATTCTATTGGAAGCAGAGACAGAATGAAGGAGGAAGACTATTGTGTGCTGATTAAAACTTTAGCCAATTAATAGGCTTATACACACGGCCAATTTGACTTTGAATCATGTGATGTTGAAAGAGCATCATGTAAGGAAATAACAAAGTCGCACCTTACTTGTGGTTTGCCAGACATTTCCAGGCATGTTGTAGTGTTAAGCTTCCTGGCCCCCTTGGGTTTGGATGGAGCCATGGGGTTAGCACCAGCCAATAAGTTGTGAGGACAAGTGGATGCTAGCACTTGGGGCTGAAGCATTAAATTGCAAGCTTGAGACCCCTTTGAGCTTTTTTTGTCTTTGCGGTGACTGTCAAAGTTCCAGATGGTGGCTGTTCCATAATCCTGGGTCCCTGAAGCGGTATGGTGAACACAGACCCACCAACCCACAGCAGTCAAGTGGCAAGAGCAAGAAATAAACGTCTGCGGTTCTGAAATTTTGGGGTTGTTTGTCACTGCAGCACAACCTAACCTCTGAAGTGATAAGATTAGGTCTTCAGGAATCTTCCTCAACTTAAAACATCCCTGTCCTGCACCTTTATTTTCAAGGCACACCCAACAGATAATGAGATAATCTGTCTTTAAATAATTCCTCCTTTGCGATTTGGTCATATTCCCTTTGTGATCCTTTTTCGACCTATATATTGTGAGGTGAGGTCAGAAAAAATTTCACACCATCTCTTACATGTGTAAGAAAAGGAGCTTCCTTGTTTCCGATCATTGATGAAATCTTCATGAGCCCCTACTGCACAGGATAGAAGGTTGGGAGAGAGAGGAGAGGGTGAGTTGGGGTAGAAAGAATTTTATTTGCCAGTAAACTGTATCTAAGTCTCCTCTGATTAAAACAATCTCTTTCACTTCCAAGCTGTGCATTTTGGTAAATGCTCAGTTATTCAGTGTTCAACCCCTTCCCTCCCAAAGACGGCACCCGGTAGGGAACAGGGACTCCTGTGTCTTTGTGGCCATGGGAAAGGAGACCTTGGCTCTGTGGGCAGAGCTTGCCTTTGGTTCTCTCCGAATGTTTTGGAATGGTTTCCAGTCACGTGCACTGGTGACCTTGAGGTACAGGGGTTGAATCTGGGATTTCTGTCTTTCTCTGTCTCTCATGCTGCATGCCCTCTTTCCTGCCCCCAGTGTGGCTGCCCTCCCCCACGGCCCGTATGGCTCTGCCACTTTACCTCTTAACTTTGTGAGCTCACCTGGGGCCGGCAGTGCAGTTACCTTCCAATGTCCCTGCCAAGAATGCGGAGACGCCTGTGTCCATTCCATACTGAGGGTGGGGCCGGGCTGGGGGAAGCTCAGGAATCCCAATTTTGGCTTTTTCTCTGCCTAGCTGTGCTGAATCGCCAATCGGATCGATGCGGTTGCTCCACTTTGCGGGGCTGGCTGGGACACCAGGGGTGTCTGGCAAAGCCTTCAAACTATTGAGTCCTCCATTTTGAAATTCTAGATGTGGAGTCTGTTGCATATGTTTCTTTCTTTTGAAAAAATCATTTATTTATTTCTAATTGGAATATAATTGCTTTACGATGTTGTTTTGGTTTCTGCTGTACAGTGAAGTGAATCAGCTGTACGTATACATATATCCCCTCCCTCTTGGACTTCCCTCCCAGTACAGTGAAGTGAATCAGCTGTACGTATACATATATCCCCTCCCTCTTGGACCTCCCTCCCACCCCCTCCCCCATCCCACCCATCTAGGTCATCACAGAGCACCAAGCCGAGCTTCCTGTGCTTTATAGCAGGTTCCCACTAGCCGTCTGTTTTACACATGGTTGTGTATATATGTCAGTCCTGATCTCCCAGTTCGTCCCACCCTCCCCTTCCCCCTGTGTCCACATGTCCGTTCTCTGCATCTGCGTCTATTCCTGCCCTGGAAGTAGGTTCATCTGTACCATTTTTCTAGATTCCACAGCCACTGTGGAGAACAGTGTGAAGGTTCTTTAAAAAACTAGAAATAGAATTACCATATGACCCAGCAGTCCCACCTCTGGGCATATACCCTGAGAAAACCGTAACTCAAAAGGACACATGTACCCCAGAGTTCATTACAGCACTATTCACAATAGCCAGGACATGGAAACAACCTGAATGTCCATTGCTTATGTTTCTGATTGCTTGCTCCCCTGCTTCAGTTTCCTTTCTCCACTGGGTCAGAAAGATGACCAACTTCCCCGTCTGTCAGGTGGGACATCCATCATGTCACATACTGAGTACTCTCTGTGCCTTGCTTAGAAAAAAACCCAGTGTTCACGTCAGGCAGGTCTGGTTCTTGATATGTTCATTGGTGCTTAAGGAATATATACTATGTCTTTATAAAGTATGACTTTTAAAATATTGTCTTGGAAGTTCTATTTTAGTATTCAAAAACTGAATACCAAATGTGCTTTCCCTTTCTTTGCACTTCTGCTGTACGAGTCCTAATCACACACATCCCTCTACTTCCTTGAGAAGGCAGATGGATGCCTTTGCATGATGAGAGAGAAAGTCATATACATTAAGGTTAAAAATACCGAGAATTCCCTGGCGGTCCAGTGGTTAGGACTCCGTGCTTCCACTGCAAGGGGCATGGGTATGATCCCTGCTCGGGGAACTAAGATCCCACATACTGCACGGTATGGCCAAAAAAAAAAAAGGAAAGTAAAAAGAACAATATAAAAAAAAAGATTAAAAATGCTTCTGCCATTATTGTAATGTTTTTAAGGAAAAGGATCATATTTCACTTCTCTCTTCACATTCTCATGGTGTACACAAGGGGTGACCAGCTTGTCCCAGTTAGTTGGGACTTTTACCACCAAAAGTCCCATTTCCAGGGAACCTCTCAGTCCTTTGCAGACCAGGCAAACTGAGGGTCACCCCTATGTACACAATCCATTATTTATTGCTGAAGGTAAGATGGTGATTTTCTTGGTATGAAATGATTATCCCCATGTAATCATTAGCCTCAGAAGTAAATGATAACATGTCGGAATTTCCACACATTTTTCTTTTTAACATCTTTTTTTTTTTTTTTTTTTTTTTTTTTGGTAACTATAACTTCTGAATTTCTAAACAGTGGTTTTGCTCAGCCAACACATAATTGACTCATACGGTCTCACTTCAATGAACACGTGATCATCCCTCACAAAAGAAGACTAAACAGAGCCCAGATTCATGCGTTGGCTAATTGTTTGTTCTGGCCCTTTGGTCTTTGGCCATAATAATTGCTAGCTTTCAAAGGACTAGAGAAATAGTTGGCTGCAGTATGAAAGTAAACTCTTTTAAGGTCTTTAATAATAATATTTATTTGTGATAAATAATCTATTTAGTAAATAGATTTACTCTTTAATAAGATCTATGTCTTGTATTGATGGTTTTGAACTGCAAGTCATTGCCTCTTGCGAGAAATCCCGGGACACAAGAATGAGGGATTCTCATGAATAATTTGCAGTAGGTGGACATCCTTGCTATGGTTCTTGCCCGAGAACGATGGAGGGCGAGAGACTGGAATCAGAAGACAAGAGATCTCATCCGGGTTGTTCCACTAACCACCTGGGAAGCCTCACTTTAGAGGCTTTGAGGCCATGACGAAAGTTTCTCACCTGCAAAAGGGGAAAGGAATAGATCATTTTTAGACTAGTACCAATGTATGGAGATTTATCATGGTCAAAAATTATGATTCCTTTTTTTTAGATTCCACATATAAGTGATATCATATGACATTTGTCGTTCTCTGTCTGACTTGCTTCACTTAGTGTGATAATGTCTAGTCCATCCATGTTGCTGCAAATGGCATTATTTCATTCTTTTTCACGGCCGAGTAATATTCCACTGTATATATGTGCCACATCTTTATCCACTTCTCTGTTGATGGACACTTAGGTTGCTTCCATGTCCTGGCTATGGTAAATAGTGCTGCAGTGAACACTGGGGTGCATGTATCTCTTTGAATTATGGTTTTCTCCGGATATACGTCCAGGAGTGGAATTGCAGGATCATATGGGAGTTCTGTTTCTTATCGTGACCATAAGGCCCTTTTGTGAGATTGCCCTGTGATGTAACTTCTGCAACCTTTGCCAAGCCCAGCGTGCTTTGCGCTTCCTCGGCCCTGTTCCCTTGTGTCCACCTGGGGCGTCTCCCACCCTCGGCCAGATCATGTCTGCTACTCTTTGCACCTTTTGGCAGGCTCCATCAGTCTCCAGCCACCTGGTTCCTCTCCACGTTGTCACTCTTCACTTGCCTTGGAAGACCTCTGAAGACCTATGACACTTTGAAAATCTTCTGTGAATACTAAGCATCCAATTGGCTGGTAATAAATATTCCTTTGCCTTGCTTATCCTTTCTGCACCCTTCGCCTTAGAGATCTCACAGGAATGGGTAGGAGGCAGCCTTTGAGCCTTACTCAATGCCGGCCTACAGATCCCAGCCTAATATTGTCCTACCTTCAATGTCCCTGGCCCAGAGCAACTTTCTCTCTTTTCTGAAATTAATTTTTATTATATTTATGCATATATAAATTTCCAGGTAAAGCATTTTAAGTATGCAATTCAGTGGCATGATTAAATTACATCCACAATGTTATTCAGTCATCACTGCTGTTTCCAAAACCTTTTCATGACTCAAGCAAAACCTTTATAACCATTAAGCAATAATTCTCACCCTTTCCCTCCCCTGCAACCCCGATCACCTTTAGTCTACTTTCTGTCTCCAAGAATTCCACAGCAACTCCCTTACATTTATACTATAGAAGAAATCATATGCCTTTGTGATGTCTATGTGACTTAATGATATGTCTAAACTTGGTTATAAGTAAAGGGTTCAGATGGAGTCATTATGTGAGTATCAAGAACCTACTGTACTTGGATTCTGTCCATAAATGTGTTAGGTGATGTTGGAGATACTGAAGTATAAGACCTGGTGTTTGCCAAGGTTGGGACCCCAACTGCTTCTTGATCCCTTTTGCCATGAAAGATGTCACAAAAGTATTGAAGTACTTTTTGTAGCTGAGAACCACATACAGTCTTAACACCATTCTCAAGGTCAGCACTTATCACATTTTAAAGGGCACATTAATTACCTGGGCATTATGTTACAATGCTGATTCCAAGTAAGCAGATATGGGGTTGGGTGCTAGTTTCTGCATTTCTAAAAAGTTCACAGCGGATGCCCATCCATGGACCACACTTTGAGTGGTAAGGCCCTCCCATCAGAAGAGTTGGTGCTCAAGATAAAACTAATTGCCCTCCATAGGTCTATGCCCTCAAGATGTCTTCAGCCTAGTTGTAGAGACCAGGCTAGCTGTCATGAAATAGTAGCAAAAAACAAAAATAAGACAGTGTTTCATTATATTCTACATTCCATGAACGCCACTGTGATGGTTAATTTAATTAATTTAATTAATCTGACTGGTACCCAGATATTTGATTAAACATTATTTCTGGGTGTGCCTTTAAGGGAGTTTCTGGATGAAATTAGCATGTGAATCAGCGGACTTACTGCAAATTGCCCTCCGCAGGGTGAGTGGGTATCATCCAATCCGTTGGGGGCCTGAATCTGTTGAGGGCTGGACAAAAGCAGAAAGGCAGAGGAAGGAAGAATTTGGCCTTTTTTGCCTGATTGCTTGAACTGGGACATCAGTCTTCTCCGCAGGCCTTCAGACTTGGACTGATTACACCCCTGGCTTTCCTGGGTCTCCAGCTTGCAAATGCAGATGCGGGGCACGTCTCAGCTTTCATAAGCCATGAGCCAATTCCTTATGATAAATATCTTCCTCTCTCTCTCTCTCTCTCTCTCTCTCTGTGTATATATATATTTATATATAATTGGTTCTGTTTCTCTGGAAAACCCTGACTAATACATCCGTGATAGGCCCTGGAACGGTTGAGAGGAAAGAGGGCCAGATGTGACCTGTCTGCTCACATTTCGTCCTTCTCATCGTATTTGAAATTTCTTCGTGGCATAGCCTTCTCTCTTTTTCTATAGTTTTAGTCAACAAGAATGAAGTCAATTGGAACACGGAGCCATATTTCCCCCTACATTTGGTTTTTTTTTTTTTGTGGTACGTGGGCCTCTCACTGCTGTGGCCTCTCCCGTTGCGGAGCACAGGCTCCAGACGCGCAGGCTCAGCGGCCATGGCTCACGGGCTCAGCCGCTCCGCGGCATGTGGGATCTTCCCGGACTGGAGCATGAACCCGTGTCCCCTGCATCGGCAGGCGGACTCTCAACCACTGCGCCACCAGGGAAGCCCCATTTGGCTTTTATTAAAAAGAGGCAAATACCAAGAAAATACGTTGATATGCTAATAGTTTGCCCTTGCAAAGCTCTCTTCACTTTATCCAAGTTTATTCCTCACAGGCAGGATTTTAATGTAATTCAGCATATAGTGCAGAATAGATGATTCATTAGTGGGTTGACACGGATGGTCCTCATGACAATTCTGTTGGATAAATAGATACGTTGGTGGTAATGTTCCAGAAAGGTGACACTTTGGGCCAAGGTCACACAGCAAGGAAGTAGAAAAGCTGGGATGAGATTCCGGAGGGCCTGATATCAGCACACGGTAGTGCCAAGGGCCAGTTCAACTGTCTCAAGGACCGAACTCCTCGCTCATACCTCCTGTGACATGGAGCAGGGATAATAGGTAGTCTTATCCTTTGCAGGGTGGTCGTGAATTTCAAATGTGATAATGCCCGTAAAATCACGTCCTAAACTTTGATCAGGAACCACTTTCCAAAATAACACCTACATTTTCCCACTGTGGTCTGTGTCACAGAGAAAGACCACAAGGTCAGCGTCCCAGCAGTCTCTCATTGGCTAGTCTCAAGTCCCCTGTCTTTCATGGAGCTCGATCAAATTTCTAGTTTCATAAAACACTGTACCTTCTTCGCCATTTATTTCCTTGGTTTAACCTGCTTAAATATTTCCCCCAATTCACAAGCAATTCAAAAGCATACATTTTTGTCAATGCTATGTATTTTTATTTATTATTATTATTATTTTTGGTTGCACTGCGCGGCTTGTGGGATCTTATTACCTCGACCAGCGATTGAACCCGGGCCCTGGCGGTGAAAGTGCCGAGTCCTAACCACTGGACCACCAGGGAATTCCCAACACTATGTATTTTTTTTTTAACATCTTTATTGGCGTATAATTGCTTTACAATGTTGTGTTAGTTTCTGCTGTATAACAAAGTGAATCAGCCGTACAGTACACATGTATCCCCACATCTCCTCCCTCTTGCGTCTCCCTCCCACCCTCCCTATCCCACCCCTCTAGGTGGTCACAAAGCACCGAGCTGATCTCCCTGTGCTATGTGGCTGCTTCCCACTAGCTATCTATTTTACGTTTGGTAGTGTATATATGTCCATGCTACTCTCTCACTTTGTCACAGCTTACCCTTCCTCCTCCCCATATCCTCAAGTCCATTCTCTAGTAGGTCTGCAACGCTATGTATTTTTAAAAGTTGGCTAGTAAAACGTATAGATCTTGTCTTCTTTTCTTGTGGACATGATGTGTTTTGAGCCTTGAGTTTTGCATGCACTGCTGATACCTGCTTTTCTAGCACTTTAATACATTCAGTTCAGCTAAAAAAAAAATCCCTTTATAAGCTTGGATGCCATTGGAGTTTGTTGTTGTTAGTAGATTGGAATATTTTTTAGTTGTTTCTCCACGTACAGGAATTCAGGATTCAGTGATTTCTGAACAGATACCTGCACATGTGTCAGTAAATTGTAATGATCCATAAACTCTTTTCAGCCAGCTTAAGTATAGATCAACTGTCTTGGCAATAAGTAGTTCTACTACGATTTAATGTAAATATTGAAGAAAGTACTTAACTCTTTACTCCTGTTTGTTCTTTTGAAAGCAATATGCAAATGCTGCTTATCATCCTGTAATAAACTTTAACTTTTTAAAAACTTGTTCTTCCTCAAGTTAGAAGGATAGTTGGTTGAAAAAGTATAAGTTTTGGAATCAGACAGACTGGAGCGGTTTCCAGCACCTCTGCTGTCGTGGATTTATTTATTTATTTATGGATGTTATGGATTGGTATTTGGTATTTTTAAAATTAATTTTTATTGGAGAATAGTTGCTTTACAGTGTTGTGTTAGTTTCTGCTGTACAGTAAAGTGAATCAGCTATAGGTATACATATATCCCCTCTTTTTTGGACTTCCTTCCCGTTTAGGTCACCACAGAGCACTGAGTAGAGTTCCCTATGCTATACAGTAGGTTCTCATTAGTTATCTATTGTATACATAGTAGTGTATATATGTCAATCCCAGTCTCCCAGTTCATCCCACCCTCCCTTCCCCCCTTGGTATCCATACGTTTGTTCTCTACATCTGTGTCTCTATTTCTACTTTACAGATAAGTTCATCTGTACCATGTTTCCAGATTCCACATGTAAGCGTTACTATATGATATTTGTTTTTCTCTTTCTGTGCTGTCCTGGGTTTTATCTGTGAGCCCTCAGCGCCATTCCCACGCCTTTCCATGCTCTTCCCTGTATTGTGGGGGTTGGAAAACTGGGAGCTATATTTCCTTTATTTGCCTGACGGCATGGTTCCAGATGTGGCTTAGGTTCTTCCAATGAAATGCGTGTCCCTGAGACGAAGGAAGAAGGGAATAGAAAGCATTTTGCATTTGCTGGCAGCAGTTTTGGTAGATGTAAACTTCTCTGCCGTGGCTTCTGTATTTCCCTAACAAATCTGAAGCTTTGGCGGAAGCATGACCTTGACGGTGTCTTCCTGCGTTATCCTTATCTTTGGGTGGCAATCTTTATATCCAGCTGCAATGGCAAACCTGAAAGCTAATGATGGGCAGATCCATCCGCCGCTCTCCTGGCTTTCACTTCTCGGTTTCCTCCAACAGTTTTGTAAGCTTCTGATGTCTAATTAGGATTAACACGACTAATCTTTTTCAGCTTAAAACACCTGGACTGTTTTCAGTTTGCCTGACCAACCTCTACCTGATATCACCACTGACCTGCTTTGAGACCTGGAGCAAGACGCTTTACCTCTTTGAACCTCAGTTCCCTCATCTGTGAAATGGGCAAAATGACTCATAGAACGCCTCCAAGGGTAAACAAATAATACCTGTAAAGTTTCCAACACAAAGTAGGGGCACAGTAATGTTAGTATTTTGTTTTCACAGTCTGTCCCACCCCTCCTGCCTTTAGAGATTTCTTGACTCTCTTCTTTTAGGTCCAGGATTCTTCCTTTTTTTTCTTTAAGTGATTACAAATCTAGGTGCCTTTGGGTGAGGTCCTGCTGCCTGCCATTTTGATTATACTTGGTGCCGCCTCCAGTCCCAATGTTCTACGTTTTTGAGCACAGATTTATCACCTGTCTTTCATGACAAGGATGATCGATTTCTGCCAGATTTTATGGTTATTAGCTGGAGACCTTGTCCTGAGAGACTCCATCAGAATTTTCTTTATGCGCATCTCTCCAAGTCATTTTTAACTCTGTCTGATTCATTTGTCTTCTTCCTAAATGTAGCAAGTAAGCTCCTGGCCAAAGGAACAGTCTTCCAAGAGGAAAGTGGTCTTTTTATAAGTCCTAGTCTACTTATAGGAACCCACCTGCTGTTATTCTCATCTTTGAATCTGAAAAGGCTCAGCAGCCAGCCCTCTTGGTCTGTGGGGTGGAGTGGATGATGCAAGTGATGGGATCTAGTGGTCCCAGCTCTGCCTCAACTGCCTGAGGGGCCTTAGGCCGGGAACTACCTCCCCTGGACCTCGGTTTCCTCCCTCCTAGCATTGGTAGGTCAAGTCTCTGAAGGCACTCCCGGCTCTGACATTGAATGAGCGGTGGCTGCCAGGTGCCTCCCCCAGGTTTCCCTCTGTGGCTGACACCAGTGAAGCCTACTGATTCTCAGATGTTGCTGTTCCTGCCTCATTGCTGATCCCTCTAATGGGCATGGGGTGGATTCTCCAAAGATTGTTCCCTGAACACCCAAGGCACGGGTGATGAACAGACCCATTCTGTGATTTCTTGCTGTGGACCATGGGCAAATTTCAATTGAATTTACTTCTATAATCATTTATTGAGTGCCTCAGATGTGCCAGATGCAGGGCTCTGTGAGAGGATGCGGAGTGTTTGTTAGTTAGGAGAGATGGACATGCAGTGGTGCTTCGGCACCATTTGATGAGTGGCAGCCACAAGGCCCTGACTCACCAGTGCCAAGGTCCATCCTATCAGACCTGCTGCTGGCCAGGACACCGGACCAGTGCATGTTGATTGACTGCCAGCTCAGTGAAGGGACAATGAAAACGCGATGTGATAAATGCTCTTACAGAGGGAAGTTCAAGTATCCTAGAAGCACAGAGCAGGCACCAAACTCAAGTTTTGAGAGGAGCCATTGTGGCGAGCTTCTAGAGGGAGAGAACATCTGAGTTGAGTCTTGAAGGGTGAGAGAGGGCTGGACAGGGGAGGTAAGAGAAGGGAAGGAGTCCGGAGAAGAAAGATCGTGAACAAGGCAAGAAGGGTCAGACAGCAGGTGGGGAGGGGGAGCAAGGTGCTGCTGGAGTGCAGAGTTCAAGGATGGAACTGTGAGATGAGGCTGCAGAGAATAGGTAGGATCCAAGTGCACAGGTCCTTGAACTGGACTGATATGAAATTTAGATTAGAGAGTCAATATAGCACACAGTTAGGTGATCTTACGAGCAATACTGCTTGAGTTTGAGGACTAGTTCCACTATTTACTAGCCATGTGACCTTGGGAAAGTTTGTCAGTCCCTCTGGGCTTTAGTTCTTCATCTATAAAATGGGCGTATAGTCCCTTCCTTCTAGGGTTATGGTGAAAATTAAATTGATTAGACTTGAAAAAGGCAGGAAAATGCCTGGCATAGGTAAGTGCTCAATAAATGCTGACGCTTATTCTTATATTTCATTGATTCCAAGATGCACATTTTTCTTCTGTAGTCTCACATCTCTAAACTTTGGATGTGACTTATGGTGGATGTGACTTTACAATCACTGCCAACCAGGCAGCAGATGTGACAGGGTTATCTTCTTTTTTTTATTATTAAAGTATATTAGTTTCAGGTGTATAACACAGTGATTCAATATTTTTATAGATTATACTCCATTTAAAGTTCTTATAAAATAATGGCTATATTTCCCTGTGTTGTACAGTGTATCCTTGTTACTTAGTTTTTTTTTTCACATAGTAGTTTGTACCTCTTAATTCTCTATTCTTATTTTGCCCCTCCCCCTTCCTTCTCCCTACCGGTAACCACTAGTTTGTTCTCTATATCTGTGAGTCCATGACAGGGCTATCTTTGTGCACGTGTGAACTTGGGTATATGTCCGTGTTGTTCTGACTTCAACTGCATGATATGTGTTGTTGAAATAATGGGTGTTGGATTTAGTTGCCATTTAGAATATAACTAAAAGAATACACTAAGATTTGGTATTGGATTAAAAAGTTGTTATATCTACAGAAAGGCATGGATACAGGACAGTAGGAGGTAGATTTTATTTTATTTATTTATTTTTTTAAACATCTTTTTTGGAGTATAATTGCTTTACAATGGTGTGTTAGTTTCTGCTGTATAACAAAGTGAATCAGTTATACGTATACATATATCCCAATATCTCTTCCCTCTTGCGTCTCCCTCCCTCCCACCCTCCCTGTTCCACCCCTCCAGGTGGTCACAAAGCACGGAACTGATCTCCCTGTGCTATGCTGCTGTTTCCCACTAGCTATCTATTTTACGTTTGGTAGTGTATACATGTCCATGCCACTCTTTCACTTTGTCCCAGCTTACCCTAGGAGGTAGATTTTAAATTAGTGAAGCAAATATTCATTGGCGATATAACAACAATTCTATACTTATTTGCAAAGCAAGGACCAAGTGCCTTTACAGTCTCTAAAAAGAGAGACACCTACAAGAGATAATACTGTGTTATATATTTTTACCACAATGTATGCAAAAGGATTGCCTGTCAAACACCAAACATTGCAACTGATGGTAATGGAAATTGACAAATTCCTCAAAATAGATGAAAAACATTTCAAAGTAACAAGATGCTGGTGAGACCAATTAATCCTAGGGAATTTGTGCCATTATTTAATTGGCAGATATTTTTTCTTGCTTAGAGGTAAACAAGTAATGGTACAACTTCTAATTGATGGCAGGTTGTATTAGATGCAATTATGTTGCTGTTGTTATTATGATCGTTCTGTAGCTGATGAGCAGGCATTAAACATGAGGTTGAAGGTTGTTAGATTTGTGTCTTTAGAAAAGGACTTTATCATCAGTTCCTCATCTGGTTGGAGTCTTTCCCTTCCAGCTCCCGCACAGCGCTCAGGAGGCTCAAGTGTTGGACAAGACTGGCAGATTCCCCCCGTGGATATGACTGCAGACACCTATTAATGCTAATGGCAAGGGCAGAAACTAGCTTCTCTCCTGGAGACCACCGCCTCAGGGGAGAGAATTCACAGATGGAGTAACAGGCATTGATTTGCAGCTCCTTGAAAGCCAGTACAGACAGAGATGTGGTCCCTTGGTGAAAGATGCTGGACATGTGCCTCATTTGAAAGCGCCATTAGCAGATTTCTATCTCCTAGTTAAAGCTGGGACTTGAGAATAAATGGCTTTCTTTGGGGAGGGGCCCAAAGAGGTTATGTTAACCCCATTGACCCCAGGATCTTGAGAGAACCGAGGTTCCTCTGGAGATGCAGCCTCTTAACACCCGAAGGGTCGACGTATGGATTCTAGTTGGCTTGGATTCTGCGACATCCTAGCTGGGTAATCTTGGCCCAGTCTCTCAACCCCTGTGAGATCCAGTTTCCCCATTTATTCAATGAGATCGATGACACCCAATTTACAAGATCTACTGTGAGAACAAAATTAAATAACACATGAAGTCTACCCAGCAAATTGGCAGACAGAGGCTAATCTAGACATATGCATTCTCTCTCTCTCTTTTTCTTTTTTCTGGCTACGCCACATGGCTTATTGGATCTCAGTTCCCTGACAAGGGATTGAACCCATGTTCCCTGCAGTGGAAGCATGGAGCCCTAACCACTGGACTGCCAGGGAATTCCCTGCATTCTCTTTTACTTCTCCATTTTCTGTCAATTTCATTTTTCTTTTCATTCTTCTGTATGGAATTAGACTGGATGTGAAACAAAAGAATCCAGAATATATTAAGAACTCCTACACGTTAATAATAAAAAGACAAACACTCCTATTAAAAATGGGTAAAATGGACTTCTCTGGTGGTGCAGTGGTTAAGAATTCGCCTGCCAATGCAGGGGACACGGGTTCAGTCTCTGGTCCGGGAAGATCCTACATGATGTGGAACAACTAAGCCCACGTGCCACAACTACTGAGCCTGCACTCTAGAGCCTGCGAGCCACAACTGCTGAGCCCACGCACTGTAGCTACTGAAGCCCTCGAGCCTAGAGCCTGTGCTCCACAACAAGCGAAGCCACTGCAATGTGAAGCCCACGCATCACAATGAAGAGTAGCCCCTGCTCACCGCAACTAGAGAAAGCCCGCATGCAGCAACGAAGACCCAACGCAGCCAAAAAAAATAAATTAAAAAAAATTAATTAATTAATGGGCTTCCCTGGTGGCGCAGTCATTGAGAGTCCGCCTGCCGATGCGGGGGACGCGGCTTCGTGTCCCGGTCTGGGAGGGTCCCACATGCTGCGGAGCAGCTGTGCCCGTGAGCCATGGCCACTGAGCCTGCGCGTCCGGAGCCTGTTGCTCCGCCACGGGAGAGGCCACAACAGTGAGAGGCCCGCGTACCACCAAAAAAAAAAAAAAAAAAAAATTAATTAAAAAAATGGGTAAAAGTCTTGAACATGCACTTTACAAAAGAATATATCTGAGTGGGCAAAAAGCGCATGAAATGATGCTCAATATTAATCATAATGAGATACGTCTCTACACCACGAGAAGGACTAAAATTGCAAAGACTGACAATCTCAAGTGTTGGCAAGGAAGTGGAGTCAATGGAACTCTCCTGCTTTGCTGGTGGGAGTTTAAAGTGGTACAAATACTCTGAAAAATTGTTTGGCAGCTTCTCATAGAGTTAAACATACATTTACCATATGACAGCAAATCCAGTTCAAAAGTTATGACATCTCGTTTGGCACAATTAAAGGTTCATAAAGTGATGGATTGAAACGTAGTTTGTGGTTATGAAAATCGATCATTACACATGTCTGTTTCAAAAGCCACGTGTCCTATAGGATAAATTCCCTAAAGTAGGATTATATACAAAGGCCCTGCCTGCCTCCTCCCTCCTGTTTCCCTTTTCCTCTGTACCATATTCTCTAGCTATGTGAAATGTAGATCTTTTCCCCCAAAGTTCTTACGTAAGCATCCATATCTTTGTGCACTATTTTATCTGCCTGCAATATTCTGCCTGACTCCCATCCCTGTTCATCTTGGCCCCAGCCTGGTGAACTCTTAATCATTCTTTAAAACCCATAGCAAATGTCACCGCTTTGGTGGAGCCTCCCGGGGTTCTCCCAGGCAGAGGTAGTTCTTCCCTCCCCTGTGCTTCCATAGACCTCTGTCATAGCACCACACACCATAGTTCCTTGTTTAAATGTCTCCACCATTTGGTATCCTCAGAGTTGGGGGTTGTATCACTGGCTTTCCAGTGTCTGCCTCATAACATAAATCCCATCATGGCGGTCTTCCCCATGAACTTTTCCTGTGTACTTTACAACAAAAGTCAAACGCCTTCTCGTGGCATGTATAGCTCTGTGGTATCTAGCCCTTCTCTACGACCTCATGCCATTACACCTTCCCTTGCTCAGGGGGCTCCAGACCCTCTGGCCTTCTGGTTCCTTGTGTGTCAAACCCTTCCAGCTGCAGATGCTTCTCGCAAACAACCTCCATTCCCACCCCACTGCCATGGAGTTGGTCGGATGCCCATCCCGGCTCTTGGCAAACTTTTAGTTTATATCCCAACCTTTGGGTCTCAGTCTATGTATGTCCTCAGAGTGACTTTCCTTGGTCACACAGTCCAAGCAGCCCATTACCCACCCTGTGATTCTCTCACGGTATCCCATATTTTTATATGCTTTACTAATTTAATGTCTGTTCCACCTTGTAGACTGTAAGGTCCATGAAGGCAGTGTCTGTCTGTTTTGCTCCCTGCTGTATCCTAGAATGTAGCACAGTGCCTGGTGCAAGTCAGGTGTTACCGTATATAGATTTACTGGATGCAGTGCCCAGTAGGTGAAGTGGTGAATGACTAAATCGAAGATTTAATCTCAATTTAAGAATGATGGTGTTGATAGTATTATCTAAGCTGTTTATATTATAGGATCAGAATATTTTGTGCTCAACTAAAATAACCTTGCTATACTTTTACATCGTAAGAATAATGCATGCTCTTTACAAGTCAAACAAAACAAGAAAGATATTTTAAAAGTTAATAATTTTCCTTATCCTCTCTACAATCCCTTTCCTTCAGGCTAACCAGTGTTAATAGTTTTTGTGTGTGGGGAGGTATTCTTCTGCATTTTTACATATATGCATATGTGTTTCTTCCTTCATATGTGTGTGTACCTTTATGTATTTGTACATGCAGTTTTTCTTTTTTAAATGAAAATTGGATATTTTACACACTACTCTATAACTTGCTTTTTTTCCACTTAAAACTTTTTCTCCAGTTAATAACATATCATGGACATTCGTCCAGTTCAACACATACACATAACTTTAACAGCTACATAATGTTTCATAACATGGATACCATCATTCTTGAACCAATTCCCTATCGATGAATGAAATTGTTCCCAGTGTTTTGCTATTACAAATAACTATACTGTAAATATCCTTAAATAAATTTGTCCTTATACACTGGACTCTCAAATATTGCAAATGCTGGGAGAGAAAGCATGGTATTTTTAAATAGTACCAGACTATTTTCTAGAAAGGGAATTTACACACCTTTCAGCAATGTATGAATGTGTCCGTTTTCCTCTATCCTAAGAATGGATGTTCTAGTTTTAAAAAATGTTTTCCAATCTCCTGCTCTTTGTCGATGAGGTTAAAGAGAAGTCATCATTCTCCTGGCGTCCCAAGGTCTGGGAACTAGAAGACAAATTCCCCTCCCTTCTGACTTTATAGCCGGAAAACCAGCCCAAAAAGAATGGAGCCTCCAGTTCACTCCCCAGCAGCACAGTTGCCCACTGAACACTGACTCTGTACAATGTTCTGAGCATTAGTTAGACCTTGCCTCAAAACAAATGCGGTCTGGTAATGGGAGCATATGGACATTTGACAGGAAAAGCTTAAGTTTGGGTATCGAGTTTAGCATAGTGCTGTGTCAGGGGAGATGTGGTATTAGATTTTCACTGACTGCTTCACTTAATAGCATTAAGGGTGGAGGGGCTAGTGAGTTGCATCTGAACTGCAGGCTCTTTGGAATAGCAGGTGCAAGGGAGAGGAATGGAGTTCTAAAAATTGAAATCGATGGAGCAAAGGTTCAAGTGTCCCTGCCAATGGGAATTCTCCCCTTAGGAATTTTGAAGACATCTCAGACGTTTCCTCATGCCTCCATGACCAACTATTCCTAGTTTCTTCCTTTAAAATGGATCCTGCATTTACCACTTCCCTAAACTGAAAGTGATAAAGGTAGCACTTTTGCAAAGTGTCAGGGAATTCTGCAAAAGGCTGTAGAAAGAAAAGATCTAAACTTTTGCCTTTTTCAGATTTGTAATTTATTTATTTAAGTTTTTTTTTCTTTTTTTTTTTTGTGATGTGGACCATTTTTAAAGTCTTTATTGAATTTGTTACAATATTGTTTCTGTTTTCTGTTTCGGTTTTTGAGCTGCAAGGCATGTGGGATCTTAGTTCCCCCACCAGGGATTGAACCCGCACCCCCTGCGTTGGGAGGCAAAGTCTTAACCACTGGACCACCAGGGAAGTCCCCAGATTTGTAACTTTGAGTACAGCTAACTTATCCACTCAGAGGATTTGTGGCTGCAGCTGGCTCATGGGGGAGTGAGGGAGGAGAGAATTTAGGATGGATTACAAGGTGTTTCTCATACTTAAGTTTCTCCAGTAATGTCATATAATTTTTGCCTTACTGATTATTTTCCTTTAATCAATTCATTATTAAACTTACCCTTTTCATGAGAATAATATATTTGTTCTGGCTTTGAAGTAATATATATTGTACTTTGAAATATATATATGTGTGTGTTTATATATATATAAAATATATATAAAACTTGGGTTTCATCCCCTGCCAAAATGCAGAGATAAAATAGCTATCACCCCAGAATTATATAGAAAATCAAACAGTTGCTCAAGCGTAAAAGCAAAGTTAAAGATATTTTCAGGCATACAAAGATTAAAGGAAGTTATGACTCACATATGTGCTGAAAGAGCTACAAAATGATAACATTCGTCAAGAAGAAAAATGAACATGGCAGGAAGACGCAAGGTGCAAGAAGAAACCGCGAACAGAGAAACTGGTGAAAATGTAAATAACTAATTATGTAGAATAGACTCTCCATGTGTACACACACTAACTTTTTTGTATTTAACTAAAATGATGGAAGTAAAATTTTGGACAGTAATACCATGAAAGATAGGAATGGGCAGTTCTAATGATTTAAAACATGCTGACTTTCTTGTCCTATTTGGAAGATAGAGATATTCCATAAATTTGAGCCTTGTAGGGAAATATAAAGTAATATGAAATAGGTAGGCCACTATTAACAAGTGTGTTAAATGTTTAAGCATTATTAGAAGTAAAGAGGGACATTGCATGTGACAGATTGCTTTAAATAGTGTGCTCAATTCTTTACCCCTCCCATTGTCCTCCCATCAGAGGAGTCCTTACCCCTTGAATTGGAGCTAGTTTGTGACACTCTCTGACCAAGAGAATGTTCTGGAAGTGACACTACGCCAACTTTGAGCATTGGTCTTAAGAGGCCTTGTGTGATTCTGGAAGCCTGAGTGCTATGTGAACAAGGGGGGTTAACATACTGGATGATGAGACCTGTGGCCCATTTACATCTGTTGCCACTGCTGGTAGCCACACAGCAACCTGGTGTGTGACTGAGTCCATCCTAGAGCAGCCATCTCCCAGTCAACCCCCCATTCAACCAGGATGCATGAGCATACCCCGCTGAGAACAGCAGAGCCTGGCCCAGATCAACAAAACTGCCCAGCTGACTCCCAGTCTTGCGAACAGTAATAAATACTTATTCTTTTAAGCTATTGAGTTTTTAGCTAGTTTGCTAAATAGCAAAAGGATAATGGATATACTATATATAATGATAAACCGTATGCAGGATACACACATACACACACATTCTCTGAGTGGAGAGAAAACAGGCAACACGATAAAAACACGCATATAATTGATGCACAGGCATTCCAAAATTTATATTCACATATAAATGAAGACAAGATGTTCGCCCTTACCAGTAAATCACAGAGATGCAAATTAAACAACAAAATAAGATACCATTTTATACCCATAAGCTTGGCAAAATTTAAAAATTCTGAAAATGCCAAGTGTTCCCAAATGTAGGCAGAAGCAAAAACTTTCATATATTGTTGATGGGATTATACATTGCTACAGTGTATAACTGTAAACAGGTTGGCAACATCTAGAAAAACTGAATATGTGCAGACCCTAAAGAATATGCTTTGCACATCCAATGATAAGTATATCCCTTAATGAAATGTTCACATGTGTTTTCAAGGGAGGGTCATAGAAGGTAGTCACTGAAGTAAAATTTTTGATAGTGTAAATCTAGAACAGTCTACTTGCCCATCAATGGATAAATGGAAAAATGAATATAATCATTCACAGCAGTTAGAAAAAATAAAATATATCTATCTTTTCCAATATGAATAGATTTAAAAATTTTAATGTTGAGTAAAAATAAAGTTACAGAGGAATTAATATAATGTATCGTTTACATAAATTAGAAAAACAAGCTATTTTATATATTTATGCATTAATCTTATAACAAAATTATGTATATATAGACTGGGAGGTTCCACATAAAATTCATGACAGAGGGTGCTTTTGGAGAAAGAAGATAAATTAGAATAGGGAAGGTGACATAAGTGTTTCAAGTTTATTTGTACATTTTCTTTTTTTTTTTTTTTTTTTTTATTTTTTTTTTACAAAAGTGAAACTGGAAGGAAGTATATCATTTGTTAATTTTGGGTGCTTATCATAATTTTATTTTTATGTATTTTCAACCTTTTAACTTGCAAAAAGATATCCCCCCTCACCCCCATTTACCATATGCCTCACCACTAGTATTGTTTGGTCTTAACCACTGAAATCCCTGCATCTCTTTGAGAAAAACATAAACTGGGTGTGTTCATGAACCATTGTATACTCATGTCTTAAAAATTATCCTGTTGGTAAATGTTGTCCAAAGGTCTCATCCTGACCAAAGAAGACAAGAGTAGAGAATTAAAGGATGTTTTAACAAGTAAATGGGTGCTATCTGGGCAAAAGAAAAACTCCAAATTAGAATGATAGTGATATACGTTAGACCTGAAGAAGGGCGAAGCCATAGCTCCAGTTTTCTTGATCTGCTGGGAAGAAATGGCTCCACTGGCAATGGAACCAAGCAAGGCAGACTAGAAGCTCTCCACTCTGCCTCTCCAAGTGCCAGGCAGAGGGAGGACTTTCCAAATATGGAAACCATGTTGTAGCAGTTGGGGTTCAAGTGCAGCCTACAAAATAACTTCAGTGATTTTGATTAGAAAGAGATGTGATGCAGGGAATTACTGCTTACAGAAGTGTCACTGGTGCTAGAGGAGCCAGCTTTAGGTTGGATCTCCAGAGCAGCTCTCAGAAGAAATACTGCAGAAGTGGCCTGATGAGGGAACAATTACGTTGGCTTCCCCCAAAAGCGGAACTGGAGAGAGTTCACTTGGAAGGTTATCCCAGAAAGCCAGGATGAGGGACCGAGGAGAGAGAAACAGGGAAGAGGGGAAAGCCAGTAGAGTGTGTGCTGATGGGCAGGTTACCACTGTGGGCAACTGGGTATTCCTCTGGGGACTCTGAAAGGAACCAGGTAGAATGTACCTCAGTATGATCCCTCTGGGGCATTTATGTGTGGCATCTGTTCCCTGTTGGTTGAGGGTTGGCCCTGGGGGTGTTAACACCTTAGAACTTGTGGGTTGCATCTCTAAGGGCTGAACAACTTTCCAGGACTTTGGAGAAAGCACCAATGCAGAGAAACAGAGAGATACCCTTGGGGGGCTTGAGATGGGATGTGGGCATCTACACTAAAAACCAGGTGGGCTGAGGGGGGATGTAGCATGGGGCAAAAAAGTGTCTGCTACTTTGGGGATTCAGTAGCTCTTCGCAACAACGGGTTCCAGACTCACACTATGGCCTTGATCTGGGGGTCGATAAGATGGTGCTGCAACTGTTGCCTCAGAGCTATGCCATTCCCTCTATATCAACTCCAGCAAAATGATAGCTTGCCCACTGCCTCCTTTCTTTCCCATTGACTCAGTTATGAACTCATGTCCTACATGAACAAAACCAGTAGGGGGGCCCTGAACTGCATCCAGAATCCTAGCTGCAAGGGAGTCTGGGAAATGTGGTTTTCAGATTTTCAGCCTCTGCATTAACAGGATAGACCTTGGGAGGTTGACACAGATGTTGAGCCAGCTGGAGTTACTGTATCTGCCCCATATATCTGACCCAATGAAGCTCCCTTCCAGTTCCCTTGCTTGGTGATTTTGGTTGGACAGTGTCTTCCCTTGAAGCTGTCCCTACCCACTTCCAGGCTCTTTTTCTCTGCATTCAGCTCGGTGAAATAGGGAGAAATCATCATTGTTCAGGGACGACATCAGCAAGCTGCTCAGCACTCTCAGAGCCCTCCCTGATTTGTCCTCTCAGCTCGTATCACAGTTGCAATTATACAATTATTTTAAAAAATATTAATTTACTATCTGTCTCTCTGCTAGACCAGAGGTCTGTGGGGCAGGAACCACATCCCTGCTGTTCACTGTTGTTCCCAGCACCTAGTATTTCCCTGGCACTGATACCCAGGGATTGAATACATATTATTTGAATATATGAATGGAAAAAATGGGTATTAGGGGTTATACTTCCTTTATCTGTACACGGATGCTTCATCTGTGTATAAGGAATAAAACAACCTACATTCAACATTGCTTTTCAAAATAAGGACAGTAGGAGAAGGGTCTGGTCTAAAGTGACTGAATTATTCCACTGAGGGAATGTGATATTTTTGTCTCCTGCTGTTAACTAAGGGCTGCTATTTCCAGTCCTGGGCTGGAACAGACATTAGTGAGCCAGGCAGGAGGTCACAGACAGTATTGGAGAAGAAAAGGCAGCATGATAATTTCCCACTCTGATCAGTCTGCGGAATCTAAAAGCAATATATTTTGTGATACAAGAAAATTTCAGGAAAGAAGGAGTGTTCTTGCCTAGGAGAACTTGTTGAAGGAAAATTTCAAAATAACTGGATTTAAAAGAAAAAATGTGATCTTTGAGATGGGGAGATTTGTAAACTAGACTCTCTCTAGGGTCCACTCTTAACTTAGATAACTCACTGAATAGCTTCAGTACTGGAGTGGAGGCCAATGTTATGTAATACTAGCTAACATTATTTGAGCTATTTCATGTTTCAGGAAATATTTTAGATAGAGTCTCTCTTCTAATCCTTGGAATAAGGCTATGTGGTAGGTATCGTTATTATCCTCATTTTACAGAGAAGAACACTGGGGCTTGGAGAGGTTGATAAGCTGCCCACAAGCAAATAGTTAACAAGTGAGGATTTCTAATTCAGGCCTGACTGACTCATAGCGCATGCTCTTAACCACTGCGTAGTGGGGAATAGAGATCCAGGCTGCAGGGACAGCAGAGCTGGGTACACGTTTAGGGCTTTCCCTTTTCTTACTGGCTGTGTGATTAAAAATGACTGAGCCTCAATTCCCCCAGCAGGTGACTGTAGGTAACACATTCCTTGCAAGGTGGTTTTGAGAATTGGAGACCATAAGTGTAGGGGTTTAATCCATAGCGTCACTTCTTTGTGACGCCACTAGGTTAGACAGTGGAAGTTCCTGGGATCTGGGGTGGGAGGTTGTTGAAGAGGCTCTAGGCAGAGAACACCCACCCGTCTGCTGATGCCCAAGAAGCAGGCTGTGAGCTTCTTACCTTTCACATACTCTTTCTTCCCCAAAATTTGCAAAGAGGAGGTCATGAATTTGGAGCTTGGTGCTAATCTCAAGGTGCTGCCTGAGCCTTCATGAAAAGTGCTACACTCAGAAGTATTTTTTTCTTATACCCATGAAACTCTCACCACAATCAAGATAATGAACATATTCATCATCCCTAAGAGTTTCCATATACCCCTCTGTAATCCCTCCTTCCAGGCCCTCCCTCATGTCCCCAGGCAACCACTAATATCCTTTTGGTCACTACAGATTAGTTTTTATATTCTAGAATTTTATATGGGTGGAATAATACAGTATGTACTACTTTTTCCCAGCTTTTTCATTCAGCATAAATGATTTTGAGATTCATCTATGTTGTTGCTTGTATGATATCAATAGTTTATTCCTTTGAACTGCTGGTTAGTATTTCTTTGTATGGATGTACCAAAGATTTTCTTTTTTACATCTTTATTGAAGTATAATTGCTTTATACTAACAATGTTGTGTTAGTTTCTGCTGTACAACAAAGTGAATCGGCTATGTGTATACGTATATCCCCATATCTCCTCCCTCTTACATCTCCTTCCCACCCTCCCTATCCCACCCCTCTAGGTGGTCACAAAGCACCGAGCTGATCTCCCTGTGCTATGCTGCTGCTTTGAATGTACCAAAGATTTTCAATCCATTAACCTATTAATGAACTTTTGGGTTGTCTCCATTTTTGTTGTTGTTATTACAAATAAAGCTGCCAAGAACACTTGTATACATGTCTTTATATGGACATACTTTCATTTCTTTTGGGTAAATAACTAGATGATCGTATGGTAGGTACACATTTAACTTTTTAAGGAACTGCCAAAATGTTTTCATCAGGAGTGTTTTAATGCTTTTCTCAGTAGGTTTTGTACATTCCTTTTAAGTTTATTCTCAAATATTTATTCTTTGTTGCTTTTATAACAAAATATGTGGTTTTCTCTACCATTTTACATTGTAACTAGTTATTGTTTGTACACATGAAGGCTATTAATTTCTGTAGGTTACTTTTATAACCTGCTACAGTGTTGTATTCCTTTACTTGTTTGAGTTAGTTTTATCATTGAGTTATATTACCTGAAAATAGAGACTTTACATATTCTTTATAAATTCTCATGCCTTTAGTTGATTTTCCTTATCAAATTGCATTGGCTACTACTTCCAGCACAATGTTGGAATAGGAGAGGAGATACTGAACATGCTTTCCTTGTTCTTGACCTTAGTGGAAAAGCCCCTAGTGTTTTCCCACTAAGGGAGATGTTCAGAAAGTATTCTGCAGTTCTTATTTTCTTAAATGGTTAAGTTGGAAATGCATATTGAATTTTGATGCTTTTCAGGCACCTCTGGAGATAATCACATTTTTCATTTGATCTATTAATTTTTTGGACTGTATTAATATAATTCCTATTATGAAATCAACTGCATTCTTGGCATAAATGCCATTTGGTCATTTGCCTTCATTTATGAAGAATTTTGGGGGCGGGATAGGGACTGGGTATGAGAATTTTTATTGGTTGTTATTTTATTTCAGCACTTTAGAAATTTTATCCCATTGACTTGCATCTATAATTTCTGTTGAAAAGTCAGTTATCAAACTTGTTGCTATTACTTTGAACGTAAGGTATCTTTTTTTATCTGGATGCTTTTAAGACTTTTCCTTTGATTTTTAGCAGTTTTACTATGATATGCTTAGATGTAGTTTTCTTTATATTTATCCCACATATGGGTTAAAAATTTCTTTATTCTGTAGCTTGATATCTTCCAGTAGTTTTAGAAACTTTTCAGTCAAATAAATATTTGAAATTTTGCCTTTTCCTCTTTTCATTTTTGGGATTTCAATGACACATATATTAGATGTTTTCAGTATGTCCCAAATGCCTCTTATGATTTTTTCTGTATTTTCTACCATAATTTTGTGTGTGTGTGCGTGTTCTTTAATTTGAATATTTTTAGTGACTCTGAGTCACAAATCTGCACTTTAGCTGCTTCTAATGTGCTATTAAAGACATTTACTGTATCCTCCTTTGTTCTCTTTTAAAAATTTTCTAGAATTCCCATTTGATGCTTTTAAAAAGGGATTTCAATTTTCTGATAATCTATTCCACCTTCCCATCTACTTCCTTGAATAGATAACTTTAATCTTGATGATAGTAAAGTCTACATCTGATAACCCCAATATGTAGATAACCTGGAGATTCACTTATGTCATTTCCTCCCCCTCTTGGTTTTTGTTCACTTTTTTCTACTTCCTGGCGTGCCTATACATTTTATACGTTTTTGATTGAATGTCAGATATTTTGTCTAAAACAATGTAGAGGCTCTTGGTGAAGTGGTCTTCCTCCAGATAGGATTTAATTTTCTTTAGGCAGACGAGTATGAACACATCACCTTGGTTCCATGTGAGACTGGGTTTGGGGCTGTTAGGGCTGATCTATTTCAGGTTTGTTCTTCAATTTTAATTGAAATAGAGTTGACATACAATATTATTATGTTAGTTTCAGGTGTACTACATAATGATTTGACATGTGCATACATTATGAAATGATCATGAGAAGTTTAGTAACCATCTGTTTCCATACAAAGTTATTACAATATTATTGACCATATTTCTTATGCTGAATATTATATACCTGTGACTTATTTATTATATAACAGGATGTTTGTACCTCTTAATCCCCTACACATATTTCACCCATCCCCAGCCCCCTCGCTTCTGACAACCACCCATTTATTCTTTGTACCTGTGAGTCTGTTTTTGTTTTGTTTTGTTTTTTAGGTTCCACATACAAGTGAGATCATGAGTTGTTTTCTCTGATTTATTTCACTTAGCAGAATACCCTCTAGATCCATCCATGTTGTTAGCAACGGGAAGATATTTTTAATGGCTGAGTAGTATTCCATTGTCTGTATATACTACATCTTCTTTATCCATTCGTCTATTGATGGACACTTAGGTTGCTTTCGTATCTTGGCTATTGTAAATAATGCTGTGGTGAACATTGGAGTGCATGTATCTTTTCAAATTAGTGTTTTCGTTTTCTTTGGGTAAATAGCCAGTAGTGAAATTGCTGGATCATATGGCAGTTCTATTTTTAATCTTTTGAGGAACCTCCATATTGTCTACCGTAGTGGCTGCACCAGTTTACATTCCCACCATCAGTGCACGAGGGTTCCCTTTTCTCCACACCCTCTCCAGCATTTATTGTTTGTAGATTTTTTGATGATGGCCATTCTGACTGGTGTGAGATGATATCTCATTGTAGGTTTTTTTTTTTTTTTTTTGCGGTACGCGGCCCTCTCACTGTTGTGGCCTCTCCCGTTGCGGAGCACAGGCTCCGGACGCGCAGGCTCAGCGGCCATGGCTCACGGGCCCAGCCGCTCCGCGGCACGTGGGATCTTCCTGGACCGGGGCACAAACCCGTGTCCCCTGCATCAGCAGGCGGACTCTCAACCACTGTGCCACCAGGGAAGCCCCCTCGTTGTAGTTTTGATTTGCATTTCTCTAATGATTAGTGATGTTGAGCGTCTTTTCATGTGAATTGCTTTGATTTTTTTTTTTTTTTTTTAGCGGTACGCGGGCCTCTCACTGTTGTGGCCTCTCCCGTTGCGGAGCACAGGCTCCGGACGCACAGGCCCAGCGGCCATGGCCCACGGGCCCAGCCGCTCCGCGGCATGCGGGATCTTCCCGGACCGGGGCACGAACCCACGTCCCCTGCATCAGCAGGCGGACTCCCAACCACTGCGCCACCAGGGAAGCCCTGCTTTGATTTTTGAATCAAGTACAGTGTAAACTCTCAAATTCTCTGTACTAATCATTGCTACTGTTAGGCAGTGAATACAAAAGACGTCACATAGTCAGAACTACTGAATCTTGGTGCCTTTGAATTTCCTCCTGCATCATTGTTCTATGAAGCCCAGTTCATAGCACCTATCATAACACCTCACGCACAGTAGATGCTCAGAAATGCTCGATTAACCATCTAAAAGGATGCAGTTATACCCCTTTATTTTGCAGGGTTGTCCAGAAATTAACTTTTTCAGTCGTCTTGGGGTATCACTTTTTTTTCTTTTTCTGAAATTCTCTCACGTCCAGAGACCTCTATCAGAGCACTGGCATGAGGCCTTTGATTTTTAATTGCATGTGTTTAGTCAGAGAGCCGAGGAGGGGGAAGAAATACCAGAAGCTATTGTTCTTGGCTATCCAGGGTCACAGTGGCACCTCTGTAAGCCTGAGAACTCAATTCCATCAGTGCATCCAGGTGGAACCAGTCGCAGGGCCTGCTGCCTGCCACCTGAACTGCCAAGAGCCTGATGAATGGACTGACATACCAAATTAATAAATTCCTCTGTGACATTTACATGACTTGAGCACCGGAACAGCGAGTGTTCATAGAACACTTCCTCTTGGGAGAAATGTCACCTACAGAGAGCAAACCACTGATCTGAAGGATGTTTAGGGAGCACAGAATTGTACATAGAGAGATTCTTTATAAAGACGATGTGCACTGGGGCATTGGAAAATGTATTTCCTTTCCTGATTTAGAGACATTTTTGTTCATTGATTTATTCATTCCATATCTCTTGAACCTGCCCTGTGTTGGGAACTGGCAATACCAGAATGACTATATTTCCCATCTCTGTTCTTAAGAGGGTTTCAGTTTACTGGAGAAGATGGAGAAAGTGAAAACTAGCACATTCGGGTCACCTTAATCCTAAGATGCTCTTGAACTTAAGCTGCACTGTTAACTGAGTTATAGTTTATGAGGACAAGAGAAACACTATACAGTAAGTCCCCTACATACGAACAAGTTCCATTCCAAGAGTGCGTTCACAAGTCTAATTTGTTCGTAAGTCCAACAAAGTTAGCCTAGATACCCAACTAACACAATCGGCTACACTGTACCAGCTACATCACCACTGCTTTTATGCTCGATTCCAGACATCCTGGGCTTGAAATGAAGATACTGTACTCGCTCCAGTACCGCACAGTAAAGTCCACAAGAGCAGAACCACTTGTAGAGGATGCACACATGTGACAGTGTACGCCAGACACGTGAGCTAACTTACGTGATTGGACATGAGAATGCACGATCGCATCTTTGAAAGTTCGCAGCTTGGAAGGTTCGTGTGTAGAGGACTTACTGAAATGTACAAGTGCTTTTAAGACACATCTCAAGTTCACAAACATTTCAGTATGGAAGAATATATGTGCATCTTACTTTTGAGGACATGGGGTTCTTACCTTAGCATATGACATGTGCTGAGATGGAAGTATGAACCCCATTCAGGAAGACAGGAGGGGACCCCGCCCTAGAAAGGTGCCCCCCATTAACACCTGGGGTGATACCATAGGGTGACCATTGACATTTGTGCTTCGGTGATCTCTCTCTAAAGACCTGGGACTCTCCTCGGGAAGCAGAAACAGGTTCCCTTCTTCTGATGGGAAGAGCCTCAAAGTGATGCCGGAAAGTGGCCAGATTCAGGGAGGAGTGAAGAGCTGGGGTGGCTATTTTTGCAGTGGACTGCGATGACTCACGCATATGTGTGTGGTTGAAGTTGGCTGTCTATGTAGGGAACATGGGGCAGGAAGAAAAGCTAGATAATTGAAAAAAATTAAGGGTGTACACCACCTCATTAAATAAAAGTTAATTTGCTGAAAGTGTTATCAATGCTTCTCCTACAGTCTTCTCTAAATCCCTGGAACCAATCTGGGAAGGACAGAGAGACATACAGTCAGGTTTCACCCACCCAAGCTTGCGTGATGGCCTTTACAGGACGCCTGTGATGAGGGGATTAGCCTCCAGGACACAGGTGCTCATCGAAGTCTGGGGACTAGTGCAGGCTGGTGGGGAGATGAGAAACTCTTTTAAGTAGTCAGCAAGTTGAGACAGCAGGGAAGGAGAGGACCCAGAGATTCAAACTCAGGGTTAGAAACTAGATAATTAGGTAAGATGACGTTTGAATAGGTCAAAGTCTGGATTCTTGTAAACACCAAGTAACCACCATATTGTTTTTCCTATATGTGACCTGTAGCATTTTGCTGTGCTGGGGACACCTGCTAAGGTTCCAGTGTGATCCTAAATAATAACTTGGCATCTTAGGACTTTTAAAAGGCTTATTAAGTTCTTAATATAGTGCCCGACCCATAGTCAGCTCTCAACAAATGATTGCCATTATGCTATTATTACTATTTTTGTTTAGCTACAATTTTGCATATTGAATTTTTTGGTTTTCACCCCTCTCTTTATCAAGATGCTCTGTCCCCGTGAGCACTGCTGTCAGTCAGGTGAGTGGGAACCCAGCTTGAGGAAACAGCTGGGAGGGGGTGGAATGGAGGTGGTGGAATACGAACACATTCTGTATCCTTCCTAAAAATGGCTCTCATGGGAGAAAATTACTAATCACTGCCATTCTTCTGCATCTGGTGTTAATTATTCCAGGTAAAGAACACTAAAAATGGAGTGTTAAATTCTTAATTTAGAGTATTTGGGGGGGGGGGTTGGAGTTATTCATTTATTAGTCACTATCCACGGCTTTGAAAAGAGAAGTTCTGATGTTGAAGGAAATATAGCTCACTTGGGTTATGAGGCTTTTCTTTTGAATACCCTTGCCCTGGATTTAGAAACAGGTGGGCCCTTGCAGGTTTTTTAGGTGTTTGGTGTGCTCTAATATGAGAGGAATGAGGGTAAGTAACCAAGATGAACTTCACACTCACACGGACTATTGCAGTCGCCTTCGAATCAGTCTCCTGCTTCCACTCTATTCCCCTCCAACCCTTTCTCCGTATGGTTGCCAGAGTGGGTCTCTTAAAATCAGATGTTGACATTTCATCAAAAGCAGATTTCCATTACACTGGGTGAAATCTCATTTCTTACTTAGGACTTCAGAGCATGGTCTTGTACTCACATCTTCAAATGCATCTCTTGTCTCCTCTTTGTTGACTAAGCTCCAGCCATACTGGTTTCCTTTTAGCTTGTTTCTGCACCTGCAATGCTCCCTCTCATAATTCCCTCCTTCTTATCCTTTGGGTCTCAGCCTAAATCATCTTCCTATAGAGGTTTTCCCTAATCACCATTTTAAAAGCAGAACCTCCTTAAGACATAAGAACTTTTGTTCTTTTCAATTCCTTGATTAGTGACTCATAACATGAACAGCCCTACCCCCCCCCAAACGCTTTAAATTTCCCCAGCCAGTCATTTTTCTCTCCTAAATAGACAGTAGTGATATCAATGGATAATTATTTTATTTGTTAAATTGTACAGTGCCTTTCTATCCCCCTATCCTGTGGCCAGAGCTTCCTATCATGAACTGGGTTCTGCCAGACCCATCCAGTCATAAGGTTGAACAGGCCCAGGAAAAATCATCACAAAGTGAGAGTGGGATCAGGCTTGAGCAAGTTCAGGGAGTAGAAGTAAGTTACATAAAGCCTGTGTCATCTACCACTGACGCGGTCAAGTGGAACCCAGGTCCATGCTGATGCTATGCAGGATTTTGTGTTATTGACTCATTTACTTTGTAAACTCTCAGATTGTGATGTTGTCCTGCATCTTCTGGATGAGAAAGGCACATATCCAGAGAGATGGGATTCCATCGTAAGCGTCAGCATAGTACTTGGCAAATAGAAATCACTTAGTAAATCTTAGCTACACTGATACTTTCTCCATCACATGTAACTATCAAAATGGCCCCCTGCCCTGGAGTAGGTAGAATTGACTGACTCTATCTGTCCTCCCTGTCGGTGGTGGTTAATACATTTTTCTGCTGAGATTTTCCGACAGACAATGCCAGATAACATAATGGCGGAGTCGATGGTTTAAAATTGCCCACTGTATTTCCAACATAAGAAACAGAGCGCTCCCGCATGAAAAGGAGCCCGCGGTGTGGATCTCTTTTTCTTTTGTCTGCTCCAGAGCCCCTACTGATGGGCTGCAGCCTGGATGTGGTTGATCAGATGTGGAATGATAGAAAGATAAAATCTTGTAAAGGGGATTTATGGTTGTTAAATTAATTGAAATACTTCAGGATCTACAAATTCATATTCAGAGTCCAAACTATTTGGAAAATATATGAAAATCAGTGAAAAATTCTGGACTATTTTCTTTGTGTGTTTGACTTTGGACATGGTTGGGGTGCTTTTGTGAAGAACTAACAAGGAGAGAGTCAGTGACTTGAGGGGACTGACCCAGAGTCTCTATCTCTGTACCTGTTGGACTGACTTTTAGCTTTATTTCTGGCCCCATGGAGAAGAATATTGATCATGTCTAAGAATATACAACACTAAATCAATGCTTTGTTAGTTCTTATTTAGTTAGTTTGTTAGTTCTATAGTTTCCCTGTAGAAACAGGGAGCATTAGGGTTGGAAGAGAGTATCCTGGCCAGCACTCCTAATTTGGCAGTTAGGGAAATTCAGGTTCAGAGAGGTTAGATGGTGGCCCAAATCTTAGGGGCGAGTTAGCAGAGGAATTGGGATTCAAAATAGGACTCTGGTCTCATCTTGTCACGTACTTCCTGTTGCATCAATGAAATGAACCTACTAGCTACTGTTCTTACTATATCCTGGAGGAACAGAAGCAGAGACTGGCAGAGACTAAATGAAAGGAAGCGGTGATGTGGGTCTTCTACCCAGCGTGTCACATCCCCACTCTTTTCACACTTGCATATTACTTCATGGTGGATGCACTGAAGCTTCATTTTTGATGCACAAGCTGTTGGGCCATCTTAGAGTGATGGTCTCTTGGCGTGTCTTAATTAAGATCCCTTGACGATAATCGAGATAATGTTATTAATAACCATAGCTAATATTTTTGGAATAATGATGAGACAGCTGTCTATAAATTGTACTTTTTAATCCTTCATGACAGCCATAGGAGGCGAACACTGTGATGATTCCATGGACAGGTAAGAAACGGAGGCATAGAGAGGTGAATAAGCTACCCAAGGTCACCCAGAGGGTAAATAATGAAGCTGGGATGTGAGTTCTGTTCTGTTGTCACTGGGTTTTACCAAGGGTTCAACATCACTACTTGCACCCAATCAGGAGCTAAAGGGAACCTGTAGGACACCTTGGGTCCCTAATGCCTTGTGTAATAATGGCCACCCCAAACACAAATGTGAACAGAAACATACACCCCCGTATGCAGTATGGTGTTAAGGGGTTCTTTACCTGCTCTGCCGTCTCTTGCTTTCTCACTGTTTTTGAAAATGAAAAAATCTGCACTTTTAAGAATAACTAAATGTAATGTGCAATAATTGATTCATTGATAGATTAAACAGAAAAGCAAAAAGAAAACCATAGTTTTAAGACATTATTATTAAGACAATTAGGGAGATTTAAATGTGGACTGTATATTACCTAACACTATATCCATGTTAAATTTCCTGAGCAGGTTGTTTTGTGATTATGTCCCAGATCTTAGGAGTCAGAACTTAGGGGTAAAGGGCCATGATATCGAATTTGATCAAGTGCTCTTACTGGTAAACCTAGCAGAAGGGTATACAGGCATTCATTGTATTATTATTTCAACTTTTCTGTACAATTGAATTCTCTATAATGAAAAATTGAAAAAACTCCCACTTTTTATAGTTGCCACAAAAGTAAAACATTTTTATTGTGTAAAATTAAAACCTTGGTAAAGAAAAAATTGAAGAATATAAATATATAATCCTACAACCGAAAGCACTGGTTTTAAAAAATCTAAACTGCTATGCACAGATAGAAATAGATATTACATCGTCATCCTGTAATACATTGTGTACATGTGCATATGTGACTCAAACAAAAGTTTCATAAAATTATAGCTGTCTTTGCTATGTTCACTGCCTTTTATACGTCCGTCCAATTTCTTTTTTCTTTCTGCCGCACTATGTGGCATGTGGGATCTTAGTTCTCTGACCAGGGATCGAACCGGTGCCCCCTGCAGTGGAAACACGGAGTCCTAACCACTGGACCATGTGGAAATTCCCTCCATTCAATTTCTTAAAAAAATGCTTGCTTGATTTACAAACCCACTAGGCACCGATAGTTTAAGACACGTG
Source organism: Neophocaena asiaeorientalis asiaeorientalis (assembly GCF_003031525.2). NCBI lineage: Eukaryota > Metazoa > Chordata > Mammalia > Artiodactyla > Phocoenidae > Neophocaena > Neophocaena asiaeorientalis. The sequence continues at coordinate 13,797,564 of NW_020172779.1, forward strand.
ACCTAGAATAAGTTGCTGTTAGGTGATAGGGGTCCTGGACCCAGGGTCACCCTCCACAATCTTCCACTCCCGGTTCTATTATTTGAGGTCTTCCTGGGCATCCCAGGATAATACAGGACAGAAAACCAGTCTGCTTTGCAAGATCTTGGGGTATTTTCCTGACTTCACGATGCCCAGAGGCAGTGCATCTCCAGGTGGGCTTGGCTGCCCTCCAGTGTACCAACCTTCACAAAATCTCACGGAAACAAAGTCCCCTCCAGATGGCAACGTCTTCCCTCCCCTCCACTTCCTGCCAATCTCACCCAAACAACCCACATCTCTTTATAGGTCGATGGCACCTTGGCAGGAGACACCAGGGAAATGAGCCAGCATAATCCATTCTTCAGGTCAGAGGTGTTTGTGGCCATGGATCGAATTTGGTGATTTCCTTAGGACTTGGAGAGTCAGAACTTGAAAGCTGGACCAGGGTGTTTCTCATTTCTTAGTGTCCTGGTACTGCTCAGAGCTATACAACATCCTTGAAATATCCAGCATCAAAAGAAGTGGTAGAATATCAAGATTACATAAATGCTACATGGCAAATATGGGAAGGATGGCTGATCCCAGCTCAATACCTAACAGTAGCCCAAGCACAGAGGAGGCTAGCCTTCTTCCTGCCCCTCTTTCTGTTTTCCTTTTCTTTCTTTCTTCCTCCCTCCCTCCCTCCTTTCTTTCTTTCTTTCTTTCCTTTTCTTTCTTTCTTTCTCTTTCTTTCTTTCTTTCTTCTTTCTTTCTTTCTCTTCCTTCCTTCCTTCCTTTCAGAAAATAGCTTTGCATCTTTCACTTCTTTCACTGCGACATTCAATGCATTTCAATATAATTACTTGCCTTTCTGCTAATGGTGTAGGTTTGGAGAGGGTAAAGACTGTGTGAAATTTTTTCCCCCTCTGCATTCTTAAAACTTAGCACAGAGTCAATAGTTATTTGTTAAATGAATGAATGAATGAATCTTGGGTGTAGTGACCCAGCTCCAAGGATATATAAAGAAACACAGGCCATCAGGGAGCTTTTGAAGCACCAGCCAGTAGAACACAGTGGAGAGAGGTGCAAACTCAACATTCAGGGACAAGGCCAGTTCATTCCCACTTCATTTGTGGGCCCCGCAGATGTTTGCTCAACAGTGACACTTGGATGGACAGCAGACTCTCAGAAGTAAACATTGGCCATGGTCCTAGCTTTCTCCATCACAGTCCTGACTCTACTCCAAACTCTGGACTTTTTAAATAGGTACTGTAAGAATTGGTTGATGCTATGGAATAAACTGTGTTGTTAATTGATGGTTAAAGCAATAGCACATACACACACACACACACACATACACAGAGTCCACAGAACTACGAATAACCAGTCTATTTGTCTCCTTCAAAGGACCTTGAAGCCTTCTGGTTATGGTGACCTGAAGAAGTGGGCAAATCCTCTTGGCCAAAAGCAGGTGTGAAACTGGACAGATTGATCAGATAAGCCATTTCAGGTCCCAGCTGCATGATCCATGTTTCAAATTCCCCTTTCTTCTTCCTCCTTGCCTTCCCCCTTCTCTCTCCCTCTAACTGAACCCCTTCCTTTGACAAGTATTTATTGAGAGCCAGGCCAATCTGGATGGGAAAACCATTAAAACATGATCACACAAGTAAATGTATTATGAACAACTGTGATAACAGCTACGAAGGAAAACTACTTCTGATACCCTTGAGGACCCCAGTCAATCTCCTACTTCACAAAGAACCTGTGTTCAAGTGACATCATGACTTCTCAGGGATGACTTGTTGGGAAGCCGAAGTTCTCGGGGGGCCTCTGTCAGTGAATTTCGGAGGACGTGTGTCGTGGGTAAGAGGAAACTTTGGAGATAGATTGTTGCACCTATTAGCTTTGTGACCTTGGCTAAGCTTCTCCTCCTCATCTGGGATAATCCTAAACTGGGATAATATCATCCACCTAATAGAATTGTGGGGAGGAGAAAATGAGGTAATTCAGGGAAGTGCTCAGACAAGCGCCTAGAGTGTAGTCAGCACCCAGTAAATGCTGGGTGGACTGGAAGGGTCTTAGAGCACATGACCAAGGAGTGGCGTGGCAGTGGGGTAGCAGGCAGGGGACAACTTAGACAACAGCAGTGGCACTGACTTTCTCAGCAGTGCCCCTGTGATAAGACTCTGCCTACAGACAGTGAACCAGGTGGAATATTCAGAGGCAGGGAGCGTGATGGGCCCAGAGCCAAGGGAGGAAAAGCCATCGAGACGCTGCCGGCCATGCTGGGCCGGGCTACGTGCATGAAGAGCGTCAACAGGGCTTTGCACTTGGTAGGAGGTGAGGACAGAGTTAGCCTGCAGAAAGCCAGCAGTGAGGTGGTAAGACCATGGGCGGTGAACACCTCCTGCCAGAGGAAAATCTGGTCAAAGAATGGTGGTCAGTAGCTTAAGGGGACAGTGGCAATCGGGATGGAGACAGGAGGACACATTTCAGATGGAGATAGTAAGAGGAGGGTCTGTGGAGTTTGGAGACCAGGAGGTCGCCATCAGCATGGTTTTGCTGGTGATACTCTATCAGGGTTGCTGCCTGGAGTATGTGTTGGCGGAAAGGTTAGGAGTCATTACACTGACCATGGAGACTAATTGAAGTTCAAGGACGGGAGGAGGCAGCAAGACCGGGAGAACCTGGAGGGGCCAAAGAGGCCAGCAGACTTAAAGAGCAGGAGAGAGAAAGCTTTAGAGAGCTGCGGGGGGAGGGTGCTGAGGCTTTCTTAGCACAGGAGGGGGCCCTGGAGGGAGTGAAGATTCAACCAGCTGTGTGGCCAGCACGATGCCCACCATGCTAGGTGTTCAATAAGGTTGACAGTGCAATGAAGAACCCTCAGACGGGCTAGGGAACGTGCATCTTGTTATTCCCATTTTGCAGATGATCAGAGACGCTTAGTGTTTTACGTAAGGTCACACAGCCAGACAGTAGGAGGGCCAAGACTCAAACTTGGGGCTCCAGGGTCCTGGCCTGGGACTCTTTCCTTTCAGCACAATGCTGCCCTCATAGGATTTGTTGTCTGGCCCCCTGACTCAGGGCCAACCTCCTGTCCCCCTGACAGACTATGGGAAGGCAGGAGGGTGCTGTGCAAAGGAATTTTCAGTTCAGATCCTACTTTTCCACTTGTAAGTTGTGTGGTCTGGGCAAACGTTTTATCTCTTTGAACCTCGTTGTCTCCTCTGTCCAATGGGGGTGATTCAGCCTTTACCCAGCTGTATCTGGGCCAACCAGCTAGAATGTAAGCTCCGTGAGGGCCGGGCCTTTTGTCTGCTTTTTTCACTACTGGATGTCCAGCACTGGCGCCTAGAACAGGGCCTTGAAGAATGCAGTGCCCCATACTTAGGGCTGTTATTCCCAAATATGACCACAGGATGGCAGCAAAGGAGAGCGGGTCCCAAGACAAGGCTGTCACAGTTCTCAGGACTCCTACACACTTCCAGACACCAGGTCTCCCTGCATTAGGACATGGAGGGCTCTCATTGTTTCCTGAGCTTCCCTGACTGTGGGCCATGCAGATCCCAATTACTTAGCGCCTTTGAAGTGGCCTGCTGCTGCTCAGGTGTGAAGGGACAGCACATTCCATGGGATGCTTTCCCACTGTGGTCTAGCAGAGCTGTGTAAACCACAAAGAAGGGCACTGGATTGGATCTTGAGTCTTAAATGGTGCCCCCTGGGGCACTGGGGTGGGGGATGAAGAATCAGAGTGGGGTGTGGCTTAGATGCCTGGATTGGGAATGTCTAAAGGTATCATCACCTAAACAACAGTTGATGAGGAATCTTTACACCGTCATCTCATTTTGAGACTGGTGGTATGGTTATGGCTGGCGCCTTCAGGTTATATCTCAAATATTTCCTTCTCAGAGATGTTTCCCCTCATTGAAAGTAGCCCCCACTTTGTATCACACTTTTTCAAAGCACTTACCGCCATCAGAAGTAATTTTGTCTCTATTTTGTAAGTTGCTTTTGTGTGCCTGTGGTTCTCCACTCACCAGGATGTTTAGGACAGTGTCAGAGAGGATTCTAGAAGTGGAGCTATGCCTGGCATACAGGCGAGTGCTCAGACAAGAACTGATGAACGTGGAACAAATTGCACCCCCTGTGTAGCTGTCCCTCTCATGACATCCTGAACTTTTCCTATGATGCATGGATCACACAGTTTTTGGGGGGTTTATCTCTTGTTCTGCTCCCAAGGGGTTGCAAGCTCAAGGAGGGAAGGACCACATCCCACGTTCAGTGCCCTGTCCCTGGTGTCTTGCACAGTCCCTGGCACCTGAGGTGACCAGAAAACATTTAGTGGTGGCTTTCTACCCAGGATCACATTGAATTGACACGCCAGCCTCGTGAGGGACAGATACCTACGCCCTTTCTACGTGTTGGGGAGACCGAGGCTCAGAGAGATGAAATAACTGTCCCACCAGGCATTGCAGCTTAGAAGAGGTGGGGGCAGCCTTTGAACTTGGAACTCTACAACCTCTGAATGCAGACATGACCTGAGAAGGAGAATTTTGACTTCTGCTGCTCGTTTTCTCTCTCTTCTTAGTTCCTTTTACTGAGTCTCTTAACCTCACCTCAATCCTCTTATCTGCAATCGGCTTCCAAAGAGGATTCAAATCACCTTGTCTTGCAGGCAGGTGCATCAAGATCCCCGCAGTCCCTGTAATTGGTAGTTATACGGGTACTTGAAATAGCCTTCCTCTGCTGCCTGCTCTCTCTCTGTCTGCTTGTTCTGGGCTCTGCAGAAGTGCTCAGCACTTCCAGTACGGCTGGATTCTGCCGTACATGCTGTAAAAAGGCGAGGGCTCTGCCCCAGGCTTTCCTGTTCCCTGCTGATCACCCACCTCCTCTCTTCCAGGAGCTTAGCCTTGGGTGGCAAATCTCGGCCTCCCTTCCTGCACTGGATTTGAGGCTAATGGCATTTCTTCTGCCGGCTTTGGAGGTATGCCCGGCGGCCCCCATGCTGCTCTCTGCAGCCTGCCTGCCCTGCCCTCACTGCAACAGACGGAGAAAATAAATGAAAATGAGGTGAGTGGAGAGGAAACCTAGTGAGCGGGAGAGGGACTGGAATCCAAGACGGAGGCTTGAGCTAAATGGAGCTGTGGGACCTTTAAGCCACAAAGAAGATCAACAGCAAAGCAAAGGGTAACAGACCAGGGGCCATCTTTGAAATCCAAGATTTTATCTAAAGGCGGTGTTGGCTGTGGATTCTGAAGGAGTGAAACGGAGCAGGACCCTGTGGGGCTCCTGGGAAATAGGCTTCACTCAGCCTCCATGACCTTCCCTGAGTTCCAACTAGCAGGTTCAAACCTTGTAATCAGGGAAGGGAGGGGATGCAGAGACCAGGGAGGAACAGTCAAGAAACAATAGTGCAGCGTTGGGGCAGGGTCCTGGTTCCCCCTCAAGGATACACGTAACAACACCTTTGAGCTGTTTTGCAGACACTGAAACCCTCACCAGGTGGGAGAAGTTAACTGTCAGCTGCCCACAAGCACGCAGACCCCAGACCGGGTGGAACCGGAAGGTTGATGATGCCGACTCCCACTACATCCCCACCAACCAATCAGAAGAGTGTCCACGAGCTGATCACGCCCTCTTTGAGCCGTTCCTGTAACAGTCCTCACTGCCCGCTCCGGTCCCGACACACAGTTTTCAGGGCATTAGCGCACTGTGGCCCCTTTTCCTGGCAAAGCTGTTAGGAGAAGAACACTGACTGAAAGCGCCCGCCCTGGCCAGGCACCACAGTAGCCACTTGCATGGCTTATCTTACAACAGGAGGTCCTGGTAAGGAACATGGAACTAACAAGCCACCACCAACCGGAAGAATTTGGGAAAAGTCAAAAGGAGACACCAGTCCACATGTACTACCAACCTCCCAGCATCCTCCTCGCTGGAATCCATCTTGGCTGAGCAATGCACGTGCCACCAGAAAGGACCCTCAATCGGAATGATTGGCCAGAGACAACCCGTAAACTCACCCGATCACCATGAAACCCGAGACTGTGAGCCACGTGGCAGAGCCGTCCTCTTGGCATCCCTCACCCTCCTGCTCTACCCCCAGGCGCCCTTTCCCAATAAAGTCTCTTGCTCTGACAGCACGTGTGTCTCCTCGGACAATTCATTTCCGAGTGTTAGACAGGAGCCCACTCTCGGGCCGTGGAAGGGGTTTCCCCTTCCTGCAACAAAGCAACAAAGCTATTCTTTTCTACTTCACCCAGAACTGTCTCCAAGATTTAATTCAGTGTCGGGGTACAGAGGCTGGATTCGGCTTCCGGAGGACACTCACGGAGGACTCTGAGCCCGGGGTGGGGATGGTATCTACATTCTTTTCACAGCCCTCCCACCCTCTTGCCCAGGATGCCCTCTTGGAAGACTTTTTGGGTCCATTTTGTTACCTGTACCGATGGAAGACTGTGGTGGATGGCGTGGAACACACTTCCAGAGGAGGCGGGGCTGGATAAAGAGGTGGGTAAACAGGGGTCAGGGGCCAAGTGTGGAAGGGCTTTCTGGGGAGTTTGGGCCTCTGAGCAGGCAGACCTGGACCCTGCTCGTGTACATCTTCCTTCCTGTGTTCGCTTAGGGGTTCATTCATTTAACAAATGATTTTGAAGACCTACTATGGCTAGTCATGGCATCAGCCACAGCGTTAGAAGCCAGAATGAGACATGGTCCTGATGCAGAGGGTTCACATCTGACACGGAAGCCTGAGATGCCATCGATTGATTATTTGGGCTCTGCATCTCTTTCCTTCACTGAATCTGTTCCTCTAGGAGGCCTGGATGCTACTGGCCCTGAAGTTGGCCAATAACAATATTTTAGGAGGTTTGATTCTCTGGAAGAGATTCATATCCCTTCTATTTAAACAACAGGGGCTCAGGGCATTGCGTTTTAAACTATTAACGGGAACTGTGATCTCATCTGTAATTAGCATATGAGGAAGTCATAGATAATTAGTAGTTTATTATAAAGTGTGGTAAAGTGTGAGCGCACACTCCTGGGGGGGCGGGAGAGGCAGGGCACCAAGACACAGTGTGCGGTGGGGGAACTGGGGCGACAGCACTGGCATGCTGGTTGTCGATCGTCAACTTGGCATCACTGTCACCCTCTCCTAATTTAGGTCCCCTCTGAATCACAGAGAAGCCAAAAACTGCATCCTAGAATCCCCTTCCCCATGTAGTTCTGGGCTATAGTTTTCCAAGGTGCAATGGGTTGGAGGGATTTTACATCTACTCAAGGAAAAATATAGGACTCGAGGTGGCTGTAACATGTGCACAAGTTTTGCTTGGACAGCATGTTGCTAGATTTGCAATGCAGTGCACCTGGCTCCAAAGGCCACACACTTAACCACTGGATGACATAGTGTTGTTGGATTCTGGGCAAGTGGGCTTAAGGTCAGAGAGCTATTATGGATGGAGAAACCAGCCTATTCACTGCAGGATCTCAAGCAAGGATAACTTTGTAGTTCCTGTGTGTACGTCTATGTGTGGACTTGTGGTGATAAGAGCTAGAGATAAGGAGGAAGAAGGAGAAGGGGGCAGGGTGGTTGGAGAACCAGCTGGATGTGCCTGGGCCAAGCTGGGAATTAAGGAGTTGCTCTCACCCTGGCTGGGGCCACAGGAAGGTAGAGGAAGAGAAGATGAGCTTCTTTACAGAGAACACTGGACTTTTAGCTCATGGGACAGCCAGGTGGGGTTGACTTGGAACCTGTTAGATATTTGGTTTCCCAGTTCAGGAGAGAGGTCTGGGCTTACCTTTAGAATCATCAGCAGAGATGGTGGCTGATGTCATGGGAAGAAGTCTAACGGATTGTGTATAGGAAGGCAGCTTAAGACGGAGACATCAGAAACCTGACTGAAGTCTTACCCAGTAGGGAAGCAGCTACGAAGAGCAAGGGAGGTGAACATCCCATGAAGGAGGGAGTGGTGGGCTGGGCCACATACTCCAGAAAGGTCCAGCGTTATGACTGCATCTTCACTTTGGATCTTTCCCCCACCCTCCAACTCACACATCCAGGGGTGCCACAGGCATCTCAACTTGACCTGTCCCAAAGCAAACCTGGGATCTCCCCCCAGTCTCGCTTCTCCCAGTGTCATCAACGTATCAGTAATCCATCCAGGTCTTCAGGCCTCAAAACCTGGAATCATCCTGGCCCCTTCTCTTCCATACCTTGCATCCAATCCATCATCAAATATGGTGAGCTTCTGCCCTTGCCACCCCATCGTTGTATCACAACGTGGCAGACATTTCTGCAAAAATATAAGTCTGAGCATGAGCCCCTTCTGCCCCAAAGCCTTGAGTGGTTGTCCGTCTCATTCAGGGGAAAGCCCTTGACGCTGAGAGTTCAGCCAAGGGCTAGAGGACGTGGTGAGGGGAGCCAGTCTCTTTGAGGTCCGGCTGCTGAGGGATTTGTTTCACATCTCTGTATATGCCTAGATCCCTCTTCTCCCCACCCATGCCTTTGTTAAAACAATTTATCAACCCCAAGTACAGGTCATCTGAACAAAATGGGATTTATTCCTTTGAACCAAGAAGACCTTATTTCATCTGGAATTTGATAAGGGTCCCGGGAGAGGAGTCCCAGCTTGCGGCATCTTCTGTGGACAGTCGGGGTCTCCTTTGCTGTGTCCGCATACTCACCAGAAGCCTTCCTGCAGCCCCCAAGAGAGGGCACTTCCCTCAGACGCTGGTGTCCAAGGGAAGGTGTCTCAAGGGTCGATAACTTGGGCAGCTTCAACAGTTTCTTTGTTTGGGTTAGTATGGTCATTTTGGCAGGCGAGTAAGCTGTCACTCAGAAGGACCTTTGATCAGTTGATCTCTGGTTGCCTACGCGTGTAACACACTGCTTCTCTAGTTGCTAACAATCTCTATCCCCTGGGATGGCAAAGGGGGCTAATGGTGGGACTTCAGGTGTTAGGGAAAGTCTGAGGTTTGCTGCTGCCATTTGTAATAACCATGAGTTTTATATATGAGTGTAGGAGGGAAGGAATAAAGACAACCAACAAGAAAGGTTTTTCAAGGAACAACATTTCTTTATTTTTCTTCTATTGTTGAAGTGTTTCTTTGGATTGGGAACCAGGACCACTTTTCTGGTTAAAAAGGAAGCATGAATGTACACTCACAGTGCTTTGGGGTGGCAGATTCCGTGTGTGTGTGTGTGTGTGTGTGTGTGTGTGTGTGTTGAGAATTCAGAAGGGGCTGTGTTTTGTGTTGGGTCCCAGCAGAATGGAGATGGGATGTGGAGAGTGGGAGTCAGAAGCAGAGTTAGTGAGGGACCTGGTGGTTGGCAGGCAGCATGGACTTTCCACGGGGATTTGAGCCAATCTCGCATTCAGGCCCATGGGGCAGGGACGACCTAAGTGACCTCCCGGTTATAGGGCGGTCTTACTTACAGTGAGCAAAGGAATAGAGGTCAGAGCACCCAGATGGAGTCGAAAGGGCCTGAGACAAGGAATTATCTTCTCAGCATTCCAGCTCTAATTCTGCATCCGGTTGCTGAATCTTGGCCAAATGTGTCCCCTTCTTTGGCTTTAGTGTTTTATTTGTAAAATCAAGACTTTGGACCATGCTCTTTAACCTCTTTTCAGCTTAACACTCAATTTTTAGATAGAGTTTTAAAAAAATTTATTCTTATTAATTTTTATGAGCCTCGGTTTCCTGAGGAATTGGGAAAATAATATCTCTCCCTGAGCATTTTTATGAAGATCAAATCAAATCATATTTGGAAATGGACTTTGCAAACTGTAAAGTACTCTGAAAACATTAGTTTTCATAACCATTATGGTTATGATAATGTCAAGATAGGGGATTAGTGTATTACAAAAAGACTATGTTTGAAATGATTATTTCCAAACAGAAACTGTTTGCATTTCAGTCACATGGTCTGTTTTATAAAAGGTAAAGACAAATGCACAGAGTCGACTCAGAACAGTTAGGATGCTTGCTCAGAGAATGGCGAAGTTATCTTCCCGGGGTGGGAGGGGGCAGGAGCGTGGCTGACGTGCAGTTAATAGTTGAAGTAGGCACAGGGTGTCATTCTGCAGGGCACCCTGCCCCCTGGTAACTCATCAATAAAATATTGGGTTCAGTTGTGTGGAGCCCACAGCTAATCTGAGAGAAACATTCTCACTTGGAAAAGCTGGTTGGCATGGGAGCCAGAGTGTCAGAAAAGCCTGTGGGTTTGGAATAAAAATGCCATGGAAAGAAATGAGTTTCCAATACCCCTTCTCTTACTGCGTCCAAAAGGACAGCCCTGAACTCAGGTCAGCAGCAGTTATTGTGGCCCCGGAAAAATTCCACCCATGGGGGGAGCTCCTGCATGCTGCCTGGCAGCCCCCCCGCCAACCCCACCACTGCCCTGCAAGATGGCCACCTCCATCCCAGGAGTGGTCCAGACCCTCTGACTCAGGGTTGAATCTCCAAGGGTCCGGTGAGACCTTTTGCAGCCCTTTAAGTAAACCCACATGCTTTACTTTTTCTTAATTATCATTTTTCATTCTAAAAGGAACACCTACTCATTAAAGAAAATTTTGCAAATATAGACAAGCAAGATGACGTCAAGACAAGGTAACATGGCAAATGTCCACTATCTCCATAAAATCACTGCATGTTTAATAACAACGACAAGCAACATCGGAGTGCAGCAGAGGGCCAGGATGCTGAGGGTTTTAGATGCATCTTCATGGCATCTGTTATCTTCACGGCAGCCTTACCTGGTGGCATGGATGACAATCTTGCAACTACACTCCAAAACCCAAAATGGTGTGGAAGCTGAAGTTGTTTTATAACTCATCTGGGGGCTAAACATGACCTGAAATGAGTCCTGTTTCTAGCCTTTAGTTATGCGAATATTCATGTATTGTTACAACGTTATTAATGGGCTTAATTGTTGAGCACTGCCTCAGACCCCTCTGGGATGTTTTCTGGTATTTGGCATGTTTACCATATTTCTCAAATCTGAAAACTTCAGAATTCCAAATCACAGTTGCTTCCTTTGCTATCTCCCTGTAGCTGGTGAAGAATCTGAGGGGCAGAGTTTATGCCACTTGTCTGACATCAAACAGCTGACGAGTAGTAGAGACAGGATTCAAACCCAGGTCCACGCACCTCAAGGAACTGCCCTCGTAACACTCAGCCCAGTACTTCTCAGCCTTTCCCATAGCCCAGCACACACAGAGAAGGATAACAGTTGTTTGACCCACTGTGGGGAGAAGATGAGGCTGCTTGGGACCAGGGCAAGTGGTCCAGGCTGTCTCGACGGCAGATGCTGCGCCAGGGTCCTGCAGTCCTCACCCGTTTACACAGCCTGCAGCCCGCTGGCGGGGCGTCTGCCCAGACTTTCAACTTTCATTTAAAGAATAGGATTCACCCATCACAGGGCTGGGCAGTGATGCTTCAGGGCAGGAGCCTAGAACCAGAATACCTGGGTTTCAATCCCAGTGCCACTATTTTCTGGTTGTAAGAACTTTCCAGGGCAAGTTGCTCAAGCTGTCTGTGCCTCAGTCCCCTCATCTGTAGAATGGGGATGATAACATTGTACTTACTTCCAGCTGAGGGCAGCTACACTCACATGGTCCCTAAAGCAGGAGGGAAGCAGTGGAACTGGTTGGGGGGGGGCGAGACTCTGAGCTCAAGATGATCCTCCTGGGAATTTCCTGGCGGTCCAGTGGTTAGGACTTGGTGTTCAGTCCCCGGTCGGGGAACGAAGACCCCGTCAGCCATGCGGCACGGCCAAAAAAAAAAAAAAAGATCCTCCTGACTTTATGGGATGGTGGATTGGGAGGTAGCAGGTCCTCAAATCCAACCCTTGGATGAGTAGGTAGACACCCTTTCCTGTGCTCTAAGAGGGGCTGTGCTTGTCTCATGGGACACTGTGCATTACCCATGCAGGCTGAAAAACAGAAGGTGGGAGCAACCTCGATCAGCACTTAGAAGACGTCAGCATTAGGCCAGAATACAGAGCTGTTGAGAAAGCCTCTCTCTTAGACCTGAACATACGTAGACTAAGCCAGCCCCCTATTCTGTGTTTCTCTTTGCATTTCACCACTTGGGGCACTCTACCTTCTGCCAGAGTTTATACTTGACGTTTCTAAGATCAGACCTAAAATGTCACAAGCAGAGTTCAGAGGGGAAATGGTGAGGTTGGAGCCCCTGGCTGGATTATGCCAGGTTTGTTTCTGAGTTACACCGGGTTCCTGGAAATCACCTGACATTTGGAGTTCTTTGAACAAATGAGCGGAGTAAACTAAAATGTAGGTAAACAGAAAATATCTCTCTAATTGCAGGAGGACTGTCTCCCTTTCCTGCCCCCTCCAGCCTTATCCAAGGCCCAAGAAGAGGCGTGCTTCTCGACTATTCAACCACAGGCCAGTTGCCTTCTCCTGTCTCTTGCCCTTTACCCTTTGTAGGCAAACTCTGCACGCTCACTGGGGCCATGAAACGGGCTGGCCTGGGGGGCACGCACATTGAATGCTTTGGGGCTGGGTGTACTGGAGCAGAGGGAGGATGCCCACTCGGTGGGGTTCTTGATGATCTGATGGAGATTCTCGGCACTGCCTTGCCCCCTTGCTCCTCTGCTTGACGGAGCCCTGAATGAAACCACGCCTCCCAGACTCAGGATGGGGTCCCCATCACCTCCATCCATCCCACCCCAAGGCTCAGCATCACTGAATCAGGGTTCTGGGTGAAGCTTCACAGCAACAGCCTCATCATTCCCCCCACATTGGCAGCATCCACGGACCTGGGTTTGGCCGGATGCTTCCTCCCTTAAGGTGTGCCCAGCCCAGCCCAGGACCCTAGGACCACATTCTACTTCTAGTCCAGGGACTTTGTCCTGAGTGCTAGTGCAGAGTGTAGGGACAACCTCTGTCCCTGGAAGCCCTCTCCCTGGGGTAGGATCCAGCTCATCAGGGCTGGTCTGCTTACTGGAGCCTCTGCTGAAGGGCCCTATGCTCTGGATTAGACCAAAGCCCGACGCCACACATCAAGTTTTCTCTGTTGGATACTGTGCTTTTGCAGCCGGACTGCCTCTACCAAGGCTGGCCTCTTTGCCGTGATGTTTGCCGAGTCCCTGACCCACCTGAGCTCAGCTTCCCCCTCTATCCTGTGGCTCCAGCTCTCGGCATGCGCTGAGCTTTACCTTGTTTAAATGTCCTCAGCCGGTTGGGCTGAGTAAACCTCGAGGCTTTCTCCGAGTCTTTGAAGATGATAATTACCCCTGACATTGGTTGAGGGCTTTGTTTACAGAGGCTTTCACCTGACACCCTCTTCACATTCCACCGGGACCTCCTGTATTTCTTTGACATGAGAACAAAAAGCATTGCAAACATGGCCACTCAAAAGTCAAGCCCCCAGGGGCTTCCCTGGTGGTGCAGTGGTTGAGAGTCCACCTGCCGATGCAGGGGACACCGGTTCGTGCCCCGGTCCAGGAAGATCCCACATGCCGCGGAGCGGCTGGGCCCGTGAGCCATGGCCGCTGAGCCTGCGCGTCCGGAGCCTGTTCTCCACAACGGGAGAGGCCACAAGGGTGAGAGGCCTGCGTGCCGCAAAAAAAAAAAGAAAAAGTCAACTCCCTTTCTGTACTTTGTGCTTCTCAGGAAAGGGCAGTTTCCCTTCTATCACGGGGTCGCACCTGAGATACCTCAGGTGGGTACTTCCTCCAGAACGTATCTACTGTGGATTCATTACCTGAAGCTGAGTCTCTTTTAAATGAGCTGTTGTTAAGAGTCAAGAATTGAGATGATGATTAGGATTTCATACTTCTTCCATTACTTAAATCTTGTCCATCCTTCCAACACAGAACTTACCAGAATAGCTTCGTGTTGGCACACATGGGCTTAGACAGGTGTCGATTCTTATGGAAGAGACAGTGCTTTCCTCTCCGTAGTGAACACAGGAAGAATCCATCCCCTAACTTCCCTTCCGGTAAAGTGAGGCCAATGACTGCGTTCTGGCTGGTGACAGAGCAGCAACGTAGGCCTGGTACCCAAGACCTCCTGAGTGATCCCCCTTCCTTTCCCTCTCTTCTCTTCAGCTGGCTGGATAGAGAGGATCAAGCAGAGGCATCCAAGTCCCAAGTGCAAGAAGACTAGGTCCCGAGATCATTGCCTGGAAGGCCTCTGCCCCACACGCAATAGGACGTAAACGACAGCTAAATCTCTTATTTTGTTTTAACCACTAAGAATGGGAGTTATTTGTTACAGCACTTTCATTGACCAGTGCAGCGCTGAGCCTAGTTCTAAAACTACCTATAAGGTCTTGGGCAACATTGTTCTGAGCTTTCTCATCCGTATGAAACTTTCCTCGCAGGCTTTGAGGTTAGACGAGAAGAGCTTGGGATGCCGTCTTCCCAGGAAACAGCGTACCTGCCTGCACCAACTTACCCACCTGCTGACTTTCTAACTGTGGCTGCAGCAGATCAAGTGGCCTTGGTCCCACCTCAGGACGTTTGTACTTGTTAGTCCTTCTGCTTGGGTCACTTTTCTCCCAGGTTCCATGGGTTCTTTCTCATCATTTAAGGCTAATCCTTTGCAACATGTCCTCAAAGACATGGTGCCTCCAGTTCAGGCAGCGTCCTCGACCTCCAGTTCTTTACCACAATTGTCCTATCACAATTTCTCATTGCATCTACTCTGAATGCAGAGTATTTATGTATTGGTTTATAGGAATATTATCTATTAACATTATCCATTAATATTATGGTGTGCCAGGTACAGGACAAGCACTCTTGGTAAACGGCAGTGCTTAATGATGAGCCCACTGTATTGAGTCTCTGTGTACAGGTCCCTTTTCCCTAGTCAAGGACTAGGTTTTACTTATCTTTGCTTCCCGATAAACCTTGTATGGAAGAGATGACCAAGAAATGTCTGTGACGGGAGAGAAGCTCAAATCGTGTCTTCGATCTAGTGCATCCAAAGACCAACGAAACCATCCTTGTTCTAAAAAAAATTAAACCTTTTTATTAGTATATTTTATATATAAAAGAAATACAAAAAAAGAAACACAAAGAAAACACTTTTATGGCAACTCGGACTTGTCGGTGCCTTCAGCTTGGGCTCCCGGCTCAGGCCCACTGGGTGTCAGCAAAGTCCGCCGGTTGTAATGGCCCTTGATGATGCCCGTGTTGTTCTCATTCAGGAGCTGCTTCTGCCTTTGCCTGTTGAGGGACTGGACGAGGCCCAGGACGACCGCAGCCAAGGAGTACTGCCCGGGCAGTCTTCTCGGCGGCAGGATGAATGGGTTGGGTTGGACTCTTCCCAGGAGAAAGTACGTTTTGATTTTTCCTTCCTGTTCACTGATGCCCTTCACATAGATCTCCCCTCGGTAGTCAAAGGCAAAGCCCTGGTCCTTCAGGATGAGATAGGTCTCCTCTGGGACCTGGATTCTGCCGCTGACTCCCGTGCTGTCCATTCGACTTGCCAGGTTCACGGTTTTGCCCCAAATGTCATACTGTGGTTTCTTAGCGCCGATAACGCCAGCTACCACTGAGCCGTGACTGATGCCTGTGGGTGAACCAGAGAAACAAGAGATGAGAGAAGAGGGACGTCAAGGAAGGGGCCGCTCCCTGCCTGGGACAGGGACCCTTAAACGAAGGATGTGATCTCTGCGGATAAACTGCAGGGTACAGATCCAGCCTCAGTCACTTATTAGATGTGTGATCTGGGTTGGGTACTTAACAGATTTGGACCTCACTTCTCTCATCTGTCAAGTGGAAATAATGAAAGGACGCTGGTATGAGATGATATAGGTAAAGCCACTGGTATATTACCAGAAACCAGTGAGTGCTCGAGAGACAATAATCATTACTCTCACATGGATGCTGACTTGTCTTAACCTGCGGGACGGACAGGGCACTGATGTCGGGATGCTGGGATCGCCGCTTGCCTCTGTGGTCACAGTGCCCTGAGAGCTTGGGCAACACCTTTTCCTTCCCTGTCTTAGTCTACGTCCTCAGCAGCATTCCCTGGGTCCGTGGCCACAGCCTCCTAACACGCCTCCCTGGATCCCTGCTTGTCCTCCTGCAGACCAGACTCCACGCTGCTGCCGGAACCAGAGGGACTCTCTCATGCACGTCTGATCAAGTTACCACCCACTTCAACACCTGCCACAGCTCCTTTTGCCTATGGGCTAAAGCCCCGGCTCCTCAGGTTCACAATCTAGGGCTTCTCAGAGCTGGCTCTTGCCTAACTTGCCAGCCTCATTTTTGTCACCCCCCTCTCCCTCCCCTTTGCACCGTCTCCATACTGCACTGCCCGAGTTCCCCTAACCTGCTGGCTTTTCCACCTCTGTGCCTCTGTCCCTGGCTTTCTCTCTGCTTGGACTGTCATTTACCCCCAATCCCACAGGTTATTTGGTAGATCACAATTTCAAGACCTCCTTCTTCAGGAAATACAGACTTTTTTTAAAAGGAATGACAGTATTCCACTAAACACATTCATGGGCATATATGTCTCCTTTTACTAGACTAAGGATTTCTCATTCATTCTACAAATATTGACTAGGCATCTACTATAAAGCAGACACTGTTCCAGGTATCGGGGCTATGGTGGGAAAGAAAAAAGACATAGCCCTGGCCCTCATGGAGCTTACCTTCTACTGGGGAGAGACAGAAAATAATTTTAAAAATGCAATATAGTATCAGTGAATGATAAAGGTGATAAAGAAAAACCAATCAGGTTAAAGGGATAGAAAAATAGAGGAGGGTGTATTTTGGAGTAGGGTGGTTAGGAAAGGCTTTTCTGAGCAGAGATCTAGAGAAAGTGATAGTATAAGCCATGCAGATATCTGGGTTAGATCATTCCAGGCAGAGGGAAAAGCAAGACACACACACACACAAACACACACACACACACACACACACACACACACACATGTATAAGATAGAACTGTGAACTTCGAGAAACAGCTCTTGCAGAATGCATGGGAATCACAAGGATGGACATTGCCCTAAAATTTGCAGAGCCCTTCCATAACCACCAGCCCATTCACATCTTTTCTTACTACTATGAGGTAGGCAGGGGAGGTAATAATATAACTCCCAGTTCACACATGAGGAAACTGACACTCAGAGGGGTTTAAACAACTTGCCCAAAGTCATAGAGCTGGTTACAGCAGACCCAAAACACAAAGTGAAAGGCCCAATCCCATTGGGAACATGATTTTCTAACCTCTGAACTATGCCAGGAGAATAATGTATCACACCAAGGGTTGGCCTTAATTCCAGCAACATCTCCTGAAATTACACAGCCTTTGTTCAAGGTTATAGTTCTGCTTTTTATTCCCAGTTCAATCATGTATTCAATGATTTCAGAAGGGACATGTAGGGTTGTTGGAAGATCTGGAAACAAGCCCTGAGCACCCCATCCATAGATCAAAATATAAAAATACCACTCATTTATTCCAGTGAACAAAGGCATGTGACATTCCTTAGATCTGACAAGTCAGGCATGGGTATTACCTGACCCTTTATACTTGAAAGCTGCTAAGGGAGAACCAAGAAAGTAAAATGGCATGCCAGCCAGAGGATACCTAAGACATGAGGATGGCCGTAACGTTTGTTTTAGGCCGTACGCTGGCCGCCAGAATGTCACTGGTCTCAGTCGGGGAATCCTGGAGTCGCTGCCAGGTTGACCATTTGGTTGTGTGATTGTAGGCCAGTTACTCCCCTTCTCTGGGCCTGACTTTTCCCATCTGTAAAATGTGAATGTGGACTAGAGCAGGGGCTTTCAGACTATGCTTTAGGAGGCCCCCTCCAGACTCCGCAGAGATGCTGAAGAAATTAACAAGTTATACAAACTGGAGATGACTATTATCACATAGCCGTGACTGTTGTCATTTTGCACAAGGGAGTCCCTAAGCCCAAAGAAGGATGAGCTGTGTGGCCGAGTGAAGAGCTATAAAGCTAACTGCCTGTCCCTGGCTCAAGTCAGCATGTGACATCCCCAGGAACAGAATCCTCCCTTTGGCTCAGGGTGTTATCCAGGAGAACGGGAGAGTAACGCATTGACCTCCAGTATCTGGTGACGTAGAAGACGGGAGGAAACGATTGATTAGACAGCTACCTCTCTCATCAGGGCCTTGTGTGGGTGGGATTCTGGACAAGCTGGAGGAGAGGTGGCTGTGGTCTGTCAGCTGCTTGGTGTTTCCGCACACAGGCCAAAATCCTTCCACTGCTTCCAGCATCTTGAGTGAGAGGAAGCCCAGACAGGCCTGTCCTTGGCCAGGTCACAGGCATTTTGTGGGAAAAAGCTCCCCTGGCTTGATGCCCAGGGCACGGGAGGGCTCGATAGAGCAAGGCCAGACAGCTCGGTGGGTCCCCGAGGTGCCACACTTCCAGCTGCTACTCACCAATCCGGAGCTCAAAATTGTTGAAAGAATGCTTGTTGATCTCCTGTATGCTTTCGGTCAGGGCGAGAGAGAAGTCGGCCAGGGCACACAGATGTTCCCACTTATCTTCACATTGCTGTAGCAAACATGAGAGAAGAGGTCATTCGACGGGGCAGACAGGAGCATTGCTGCAGCAGGGGTCTGGTCTGTGTCCTACCTCACCCACACATGCCTTCAAGGGAAGTGAGCAGGTGTGTGAGTCCTGTCCACCTAAGTCAGTGTCCAGAAACACAGGGTACCAGGAAATTTGTTTCAGAGAGTGTAATATGTGTGACTCTCAGATTCCATTCCCCACCCCTACCCTTGTCTGTTCAAGTTGATGCTGTTCACTTGTGTGTGTGTGTGTGTACACACCCTTATGTTCATATATGTGAGGTTTCCAATCTAGGAACCATGTCTATTTCCTTTGAAGTACTCACAGTGTCTGTTTAATAGATGTTTCACATAGACATTTGCTCTCTGAACCTCAGTTTCCTCATCTATATAATGGGGATAAGCATAGTTGCCCTGCGTACCTCATGAGGACTGAATGAGATTGTGTATGTGAAAGAATTCTGTGCCCCTCTAGAGCAGAGGTTGGCAGTCAGTAAATGGCCAGATAGCAAGTGTTTTAGGCTTTGTGGGCCGTGTGGTCTTTGTCATGACTACCCAACACTGCCATTTTAGCCAGAAAGGAGCCATAGACAAAATATAAATGAATGCATGTGGCTGTGTTCCAATAAAACTTTATTTACGAAAACAGATGGTGGATACATCAGATCACCAATATAGCAGTTGGGATGATGGTCTATCAGTATTTCCAAACTGAAGTCATTTTTAAATCAATACTTCTAATGCTAGCATCCAGTGTTTACACGTTCTACCATTGCCACACATCAAACTAAAACCTATACAATGTTAATTATTTACATTTAAATTTGTTTGTGGAGGTGGTGATGCTGGGGAGAAAATACTTAAATTTTTCATTAGAAGCTCCTAAGTCAATGAGGCCTTGAAATACAATATTTGATATATGTTTGTGTATTTGTGTCTTGGGGGTATAATTTTAAATTATAACTACAGTATATACTCTGGCTTAATTATACTTCATTAAATTATTTTATGAAAGAATCATATCTAGGTTTCAAAGATTCACTTATATATTCCTTGACAGCTACTGGCCCAGTACAAAATCCATGTTTTCTATATTCACCACACTGTTGCCAGCTGTACCTAACAGTTCCTTTTTTCAAAAAATGTATTTTATTTAAAAAGTTCTTTTTAACATCTTTATTGGAGTATAATGGCTTTGTATTATTGTTAGTTTCTGCTGTATAACAAAGTGAATCAGCTATACATATACATATATCCCCATATCCCCTCCCTCTTGCGTCTCCCTCCCACCCCTCTAGGTGGTCACAAAGCACCAAGCTGATCTCCCTGTGCTATGCGGCTGCTTCCCACTAGCTATTTATTTTACATTTGGTAGTGTATATATGTCCATGCCACTCTCTCACTTCATCCCAGCTTACCCTTCCCCCTCCCTATGTCCTTAAGTCCATTCTCTGCGTCTGTGTCTTTATTCCTATCCTGCTCCTAGGCTCTTCAGAACCATTTTTTTTTAGATTCCATATATATGTGTTAGCATATGGTATTTGTTTTTCTCTTTCTGACTTACTTCACTCTGTATGACAGACTCTAGGTCCACCCACTTCACTACAAATAACTCAATTTCGTTTCTTTTTGTGGCTGAGTAATATTCCATTGTATATATCTTCTTTATCCATCCACATCTTCTTTATCCATTCCTCTGTCGATGGGCATTAAGGTTGCTTCCATGTCCTGACTATTGTAAATAGTGCTGCAGTGAACATTGTGGTACATGACTCTTTTTGAATTTTGGTTTTCTCAGGGAATATGCCCAGTAGTGGGATTGCTGAGTCATATGGTAGTTCTATTTTTAGTTTTGTAAGGACCCTCCATACTGTTCTCCATAGTGGCTGTATCAATTTACATTCCCACCAACAGTGTTCCCTTTTCTCCACACCCTCTCCAGCATTTATTGTTCCTAGATTTTTTGATGATGGGCATTCTGATTGGTGTGAGGTGATACCTCATGTAGTTTTGATTTGCATTTCTCTAATGATTAGTGATGTTGAGCATCCTTTCATGTGTTGGTTGGCAATCTGTATACCTTCTTTGGAGAAATGTCTATTTAGGTCTTCTGCCCATTTTTGGATTGGGTTGTTTGTTTTTTGATATTGAGCTGCATGAGCTGCTCGTATATTTTGGAGATTAATCCTTTGTCGGTTGCTTCGTTTGCAAATATTTTCTCCCATTCTGAGGGTTGTCCTTTCTCTTGTTTATGGTTTCCTTTGCTGTGCAAAAGCTTTTAAGTTTCATGAGGTCCATTTGTTTATTTTTGTTTTTATTTCCATTTCTCTAGGAGGTGGGTCAAAAAGGATCTTGCTGTGATGTATGTCATAGAGTGTTCTGCCTATGTTTTCCTCTAAGAGTTTGATAGTGTCTGGCCTTCCGTTTAGGTCTTTAATCCATTTTGAGTTTATTTTTGTGTATGGTGTTAGGGAGTGTTCTAATTTCATTCTTTTACATGTAGTTGTCCAGTTTTCCCAGCACCACTTATTGAAGAGGCTGCCTTTTCTCCATTGTATATTCTTGCCTCCTTTATCAAAAATAAGGTGACAATATGTGCGTGGGTTTATCTCTGGGCTTTCTCTCTTGTTCCATTGACCTATATTTCTGTTTCTGTTCCAGTACCATACTGTCTTGATGACCGTAGCTTGTAGTATAGTCTGAAGTCAGGGAGCCTGATTCCTTCAGCTCCATTTTTCTTTCTCAAGATTGCTTTGGTTATTTGGGGTCTCTTGGGTTTCCATATAAATTATGAAATTTTGTTATAGTTCTGGGAAAAATGCCATTGGTAGTACGGTAGGGGTTACATTGAATCCGTAGGTTGCTTTGGGCACTATAGTCATTTTCACAATGTTGATTCTTCCAATCCAAGAACATGGTATATCTCTCCATCTGTTTGTATCATCTTTAACTTCTTTCATCAGTGTCTTATAGTTTTCTGCATACAGGTCTTTTGTCTCCTTAGGTAGGTTTATTCCTAGGTATTTTATTCTTTTTGTTGCAATGGTAAATGGGAGGGTTTCCTTAATATCTCTTTTAGATTTTTCATCATTAGTGTATAGGAATGCCAGAGATTTCTGTGCATTAATTTTGTATCCTGTTACTTTACCAAATTCATTGATTAGCTTTAGTAGTTTTCTGGTAGCACCTTTAGGATTCTCTATGTATAGTATCATGTCATCTGCAAACAGTGACAGTTTTACTTCTTCTCTTCTGATTTGGATTCCTTTTATTTCTTTTTCGTCTCTGATTGCTGTGGCTAAAACTTCCAAAACTAAGTTGAATAACAGTGGTGAGACTGGGCAACCTTGTCTTGCTTCTGATCTTAGTGGAAATGGTTTCAGTTTTTCACCATTGAGAACAATATTGGCTGTGGGTTTGTCATATATGGCCTTTATTTGGTTGAGGTTAAGTTCCCTCTATGCCTACTTTCTGGAGAGTTTTTATCATAAATAGGTGTTGAATTTTGTTGAAAGCTTTTTCTGCATCTACTGAGATTATCATATGGTTTTTATCCCTCAGTTTGTTAATATGGTTTATCACATTGATTGATTTGTGTATACTGAAGAATCCTTGCATTCCTGGGATAAACCCCACTTGATCATGGTCTATGATCCTTTAAATGTGCTGTTGGATTCTGTTTGCTAGTATTTTCTTGAGGATTTTTGCATCTAAGTTCATCAATGATATTGGCCTGTAGTTTTCTTTTTTGTGACATCTTTGTGTGGTTTTGGTATCAGGGTGATGGTGGCCTCATAGAATGAGTTTGGGAGTATTCCTTCCTCTTCTATATTTTGGAAGAGTTTGAGAAGGATGGGTGTTAGCTCTTCTCTAAATGTTTGATAGAATTTGACTGTGAAGCCATCTGGTCCTGGGCTTTTGTTTGTTGGAAATTTTTAATCACAGTTTCAATTTCAGTGCTTGTGATTCGTCTGTTGATATTTTCCATTTCTTCCTGGTTCAGTCTCGGAATGTTGTGCTTTTCTAAGAATTTGTCCATTTCTTCCAATTCCAAGATTTTGGATCATCTTTACTATCATTACTCTGAATTCTTTTTCAGGTAGACTGCCTATTTCCACTTCATTTGTTTGGTCTGGTGGGTTTTTACCTTGCTCCTTCATCTGCTGTGTATTTCTCTGTCTTCTCATTTTGCTTTACTTATTGTGTTTGGGGTCTCCTTTTCACAGGCTTTAGGTTCATAGTTCCTGTTGTTTTTGGTGTCTGCCCCCAGTGGGTATGGTTGGTTCAGTGGGTTGTGTAGGCTTCCTGGTGGAGGGGACTGGTGCCTGTGTTCTGGTGGATGAGGCTGGATCTTGTCTTTTTGGTGGGCAGGACCACGTCCAGTGGTGTGTTTTAGGGTGTCTGTGAACTTATTATGATTTTAGGAAGCCTCTCTGCTAATGGGTGGGGTTGGGTTCCTGTCTTGCTAGTTGTTTGGCATAGGGTTCTCCAGCAGTGTGGCTTGCTGTTTGTTGAGTGGAGCTGGGTCTTAGCATTGAGAGAGAGAGCTCTGGGTGAGCTCTCGCCAATTGATGTTACGTGGAGCCAGGAGGTGTCTGGTGGTCCAATGTCCTGAACTCAGCTCTCCCACCTCAGAGGCTCAGGCCTGACACCCGGCCGGAGCACCAAGACCCTGTCAGCCACATGGCTAGGTACGTGGGGAGTTTCTTGCCTTTTGGGAAGTCTGAGGTCTTCTGCCAGCATTCAGTAGGTGTTCTGCAGTAGCTGTTCTACATGTAAATGTATTTTTGATGTATTTGTGGAGAGGAAGGTGATCTCCACATATTACTCCTCCACCATCTTGAAGGTCCTCCACAATTCCCTTTTTGATCACATTTCACTTCCTTTCTACAAATTCTAACCATGCCCACCATTTAAGAACTGATTTAACTGTCATTACTTTTTGATAGCATTTTATTGTAAAATATAAACCTATTTGTATATTTTTAACACTGGAAATATTTGACAAAGCTCAGATTCTTTACCATAATAATAAAGTCATTTTAATGAACTTGTTGTATAATGATTTAACTCTCCCTAACTGTTAAACATTTACTAAGCAGGACTAACCAAGTCTTCGATAGATAGCACTATTACATACATGCTGTGCCTGTAAAGATACAGCATGATGGTAATATCTAGGATACTAGTGTGTCTATTTGAGAGGACCATTGCTGAAAAGAGATATTTCAAATTTTCTTGGTATAGGATTTGAAATGTGTAGCAATTTGCAATGAAATTTGTTATTAGAGGCAAAAATATCACCAATCCTTTTTGTAATTTGGAAGCACTTAGGTCACTCTCTCTATATTATTATACTTCTTTGCTCTCCCAACTCTTTGCTTACATTTTTTAGCTTAGACTGCATACTGGCCTGCAACTGTTAATTTACATCTCTGCCAGTCCCTAGGCTGTGAATAACATAAGGGCAAAATATGATTTAGTCATCTTTGGGTCCTGAGTTACTGGCACACCTACAGAGTTCAACTAGACAACACTTGCATTTCATAAGAATGTTTAAATTTAAAGAGGTTAAGTGATTTGCCTCAGAAAATAAAACTGCATGTTGACAACAACAAAAAACAGAAACAAACAAACAAACAAAAAAACAGATGGTGGGCTGGATTTGGCCTGGGGGATGTGTTTCTGGACCCCTGTGGCAGAGTGATGTGCACATGTACCTAATGACTATAAAGGTTTCTTCTCAGATAGTCGTGGAATAGTTCTAGGTTTTTAGTTGGAAAGTGAGCAAAGAAGAATGAGGTGGAATGAGGATTCCTCTCCCTGGCCGCTTATGCCCATTTCCATAGAGCATTTATGGAGGACCTACCAGGTGCAAGACTGTGTGTGGCTAGCATGACTCTATCTCAGGTAATTCAGCCATGGGCCCTGGAAGGTGGATGCTAGTTTCCCACGTAACACTAGTGTCTGGCACAGTCACCTCTCAAAAAAGCAGAGCTATTATTATTATTACTTTTGGAGGAGAAACAAAAGTAAGAATAAAACAGGCTGGGATCAGGGGTTTAGTAATACCCACAATTAAATCATAACCAGGGTATTTCTTGGTCCTGATTTTGTTCATCTAGTGAACAGCGAGGTTCAGAATGAAGACTAGAGGCTTCTCAATCATAAGGAAGCATCAGTACACCCAGTAGACCTTGCTTACGTCAGGAGTACAGGTACCGCACACGCCTAGAATATCCACTTCATCGGATTTTCTCCCTACCTGTCCCCAGGTTTCCTGGTGATGACAGCCCCACCACCTTCAGCAACCTGACCAGAGTAAGGTCCCTGCCATAGGCTGTGGCTGAACGCAAAGCATTCCTTTACCTGTTTTTCAGGTGACAGGCCTGACACGGCCATGTAGGTGCTGCCAATGGTCTTAATCTTTTCAATGTCTTGAAACCGGTCTTCACCAAGCAGCTGAAACAGATTCAGGCAACAGTGTCAGTCCTGGTATTTGTGCTCCCCCTGGGGCTCCTGGCAACAGGCCCCTGGCTCATAGTGAGGACCACCTCAGACTGGTTTAGCATCCTTGAGGTAGCCACTCTTCTCTCTGAGAATCAAACATTCAGGCTCTCAACAGATATCTATTGAGCACCTGCTAAGTGCCAAGTGCCGAGATGGGTGTGACCAGATACTCTTAGATCTGTTTCTAAGAATCTTTGAAATAAACAAAGCTATCTTATTAGTTTAAAGAAGAAATTGCCAATATTCCCAAATCCATCAACACATCCTTTTGGCTTTACTCTCAGCATGCATGTAAAAAGCTTAGCATTTCCTGCCAGTACCCTGGTCTAAGCCACCATTAGTTTACACCTGGTTATTGTATTGCAATAACGTACCTAATCCCAGTCTTTACCTCCACACTCCCAGCGTGGCAGCCAGAGTGATCCTGTTTAAATGGAAGTCAGACCATGTCCCTGCTCTGTGGCTTCCCGTTCTACTCAGGGTCAAAGCCAGAGTCTTCACCATGCCCTGAAAGACCTGCCATGCCCTGTCCCCTTCGCTCACCCTGTTCCAGCCACACTGACCTCCTTGCTGATCCTAACAAGCCAAGCCTGTTTCTGCCTCAGGACCTTTGCACTTGCTGTTCCCCTGTTGGGACGCTCTTCCTTCAGACAACTACATGGCTCATCCCTCACCTCTTCCAGGTCTTTCCTCAAATGTCATCCCAGTGGAGTCTTGCTGATCACCCCATGCAAAACCGAACACAATATCCTGTCCCCACATACATATTCTCATCTTCTTCCTGCTTTATCTTCTCTCCTTAGCACTTACTCCTGACTGTGCTTATTTATTGTCATCTTTCCTACTAAAATGTAAAATTCCTGGAGGCAGGTATTTTTGCCTGTCGTATTTACTACTCAGCACCTAGACAGAGCCTAGCACACAGTAGGGATGGATGAATACCTGTATGGAAGAATGAGTACCATCCTTGCCATTTCCTCCATCCTCACCTGCAGTTTGGATTTTAATGCCAAGGAAGGGAAACCTTGGTCTCTTATTTAGCAACTGTGCTAAGAGAATAATGCTCTCTCTGCTTGTCCCCCCACCTCAAAAGTCCATGTCTTAGTCCCTGGAACCTATGGATATGTTACCTTACGTAGTAAAAAGGACATTGCAGACGTGATTAAGTGAATGATTTTGTGATGGGGCAATTTCCTGGGTTATCTGTGTGGGCTTGTAATAGGGAAGAACAAATATGACTCCATATCAGATCCGTTTCTTTTACTTTAACCTTTGTATTCTATTGCTTTTGCTATAAGTTAATCACTAAAGTGATGCTGCCTATAGGCTTAAAGTATACATAATGGCCCATCTCCAGGAACCCTGCCTCTCATGCCTGAGGGTGAAGCTAAAATACCTTACTTTAAGCTCATAGGAAACATCCTGACCAGGCCCACCTATGAATGGCTGCAGGAAAGAGGAAATTAACACATCCCCTCCGGAGTCTGGCAGGAACCAGGGCATATGCAACAATGTACTGCTTTCTTTTCTTTTTACTTTGCCTCCTTACTTCCCCCTCTTTCTTCTATAAAAGAAACTAGCACCCAAACCTAGGCAAGATGGTTCTTTAGGACACTAGTCCACCACCTTCTCTGTCTGCTGGCTTTCTGAATAAAGTTGCTATTTCTTGTCCCAGCAACTCGTCTCTCCATTTATTGGCCTGTCGTGTGGCAAGCAGTATGAGCTTGGACTCAGTAATGGGCTCAGTGTAATCACAAGGGTTCTTGTAAGTGAAAGAGGAAGGCAGGAGGCAGAGAGAAGATGTGATGGAGCAAGCAGAAGTCAGAGTGATATGATTGCTGGCTTTAAAGACAGAGAAAGGGGCCACAAGCCAAGCAGGACGGGGGCCTTTAGAAGCTGGAAAAGGCAAAGAAAGAATTCTCCCCTGGAGCTTCCGGAAGCAACACTGCCCTGCTGACACCTTGATTAGCCCTGTGAGATCCATTCTGGATTCTGACCTCGAACCTATAAGAGGATGAATTGCTGTTATTTCCAGCCACTAACTTTGTGGTCATTTGTTACAGCAGCCGTGGGAAGCTAATTCAGCAACTATTGGCTGAGCTTCTACAATGTCTGATGAACAAGACACATGAGGTCCTAGCCATCACGGAACCAACAGCCCAGGCAGGGGTGTCCGATGTTAGATAAATCATCACACTAACAGGTGTCCTACCTCAATTTTAGTAAAGTTTATGGTGGAAACATACCGGGAGTAGGAATAAAGAGGATGGATGATTTTGATAAAATCTGGAGCATCTGGGACCACTTCCCTGAGTAAGTGATTTCCAATTTCAGTTGTGAAGAGTGAGGGGTTTTTTTCTAGCAGTGGAGCTTGTGTAGTAGGAGGTGGGGAGCATGGAAAGGGTTGGTAGGGTCATCCAGACATGCCTTTGGCTGCCCACCTGCCTCCCTCTGCCCGCTTACAGCTGTACTTCCCCAGGGTCCTGGGGGAAGATGAAACTCTTCCTTCCTCTCCTCTTCGGAACTACTTGGGTGAGGGCCAGTTTCAGGTCCAGGCAAAGCTACCTCCTCTTCAGAAGTTGATCAGGAGTCAGCAAGAGGCTTCGCTATTTCATTTACTAACCACACGGCAACTTTATCCACTCTCTAGCTAAAAGCCTCAGGAGTCATAGTGGGGTTCCTAATCAGCCCCTTGTTCATCCTCTAGTCCGCGTGGAGACCCGAGATGTGAGAGGGCTCTTCAGCCTTCCAAGAGGCCGGGGTGGGGGCGGGTGGTTGAGGAGCCCTGGTGCTGGGCTGTTGCAGACCCAGTCCTGGAGCATGTGCTCCGGGCAATGTTCAGCCTTCCTCGGAGCCAAGTTCCTGTGGCAATTGCATCAGCAAGAAGAGCAGTATGGTTACTGACGGGTGTCTGGCTGGAGCTTAGTGAGGGCAGAATTTAGAGGGTCTCTTTTGACCCAAAGAAAGAAGGCAAGTCTGGGTGACCCAAGGACCCACGTGAGAAAGGCTGACAGTGCTTGGGGTTGGCAAGCCAGGGAAAGCCTTTTTTTTTTCCCCTTCCTGTTGACTACATTCTTTTCTTTCTTCCTTCTCCTCTGCTTCCTCGCTTCTTCTTCCTCCCCTTTGCCTCTCTTCTTTTTCTTCCTCCTTCTCGTCTCTGCTTCTCCTCTCTCTCCTCTTTCAGCTCTTCCCATCTCTCCTTTTTCCTCCTCCTGGTCTGGAGCTGAGCTTCCTGGACCAATTCCTTCTCTAAGCCTCTCCTACTTCCCTCTGCAAACACCCATCTCTACCACTAGGGGCGCTGTCCCCCATCGCTTTATTGGGAAGACTCCAGGGTATCTATCGATACAGTTTGGACCACCAAGATACAGACTTACTTCACATTTATTTATTTCAGTTTAAAAACATGGAAGTGATAATTTTGGGGATATGCGGTGCTATAGATTTTAAAATAAAACAAAGCTTGACGTCTCAACCTTCAGTCAGATTGAGCTTTTTACTAGAGTTATTTAAAAAAAATTTTGGTGGGTCTTCCCTTGTGGCGCAGTGGTTGAGAGTCCGCCTGCCGATGCAGGGGACACGGGTTCGTGCCCCGGTCCGGGAAGATCCCACGTGCCGCGGAGCGGCTGGGCCCGTGAGCCATGGCCACTGAGCCTGCGCATCCAGAGCCTGTGCTCCGCAACGGGAGAGGCCACAGCAGTGAGAGGCCCGCGTACCGCAAAAATAAAAATAAAAAAAATTTGGAAGTATGTTTTGGATCGGACTAGTCCACCATCACCTTACTATTTGCTAGATGGCTTCTGTCTCCTATGAGTTAATTAGTTGACTAGTCACTTTAGTCAGCATCTGTTATAAGCATCTCTTATGTTCTAGGCACAGTAGGAGGGCCTGGGGACTTAACAGAATACATAAGAGTATAATTTTTTTTTTTGTTCTTTGCGGTACGCGGGCCTCTCACTGTTGGGGCCTCTCCCGTTGCGGAGCACAGGCTCCGGACGCGCAGGCTCAGTGGCCATGGCTCACGGGCCCAGCCACTCCGCGGCACGTGGGATCTTCCTGGACCAGGACACGAACCCGTGTCCCCTGCATCAGCAGGCGGACTCTCAACCACTGCGCCACCAGGGAAGCCCAAGAGTATAATTTTTATCTTCACGAGTTAATGGCTTAGCACAGAGAATGGGATAAAGGTACCATTACCACAGAATCACCCTCCATTCTCCACATTGAAAGGCCCTCTATACACGTGTACTTACCACTGACTCCTTGTGTAAAGGGAACTCATAGTCACTCTGTCTCTCACTGGACTGTGAATCCATGAAAGGCAAGAAGTGACTGTGTCTTATTTATCTTGACTCCCATCCTCATTCCTAGGACAACTAAAACGGCCATTGTTGAGTTTATGACTCCAAAACCAGCACCATGAAATGCCAGTTAAGTGAAGATCAACGCACATGGTGATTAAAAATCCAAACAGTATGGCGGACCTCGGTTCAAAACTTGGCTTTGCCACTTAGTGGTGTGTGACAGTGGGCCCTCTTGGTGTCTCTGAATCTCAGCTTTGCTTATTTATAAAATGAAGGCTAATAATTCCTACCCTGTGGCTTTGGTGTGAGGGATAAACAACAACTAAATGTTATATATGGAAAAAGTCAACATGTGGTAGACACCTGTGGAGATTAGTAAGAGGCGTCTCTGCCCCAGAACTAAGAGGCAGATTTGTAAACTGAAGGGTTTCATGCTCTATGATGGAAGAGTTTTCAGAGTGTAAGTTTTTCATTGAAAAAAGGGTGACAACGTTTACCTGGGTAGAGGGGGGATTAGAAGAGGCTTCACAAGTAGAGATGATGTTTGAATTGACTGTTAAATGAGTACTAGGTTTTCGGCTGGCTGTGGAACCAAGGGAGAGAGGACGGGGTACGGTGAAGGTGGCATCATTTCTAGGCGGAAAGAGCAGTATGTGAAACCGCCAGGTGGGCTTGTGATGGCTTCTAAGTGGGGAGATGGTGCTGGATGGTGGACCAGGTGGTATATGGCGGGAGGTAAGGCTGGAGAGGATGCAGGAGCAGTAAGTGCAAAGCCTCGGAGGCCTTCTGAGAAACTGGCAAAGGGAGACACCAATGGGTTTCGGGTTCCAAAGGAATGTGACAAAATACTCCAGCTTTTGGTGGTTGGTGATGGTCGGATGCAGGAGGGTGAATGGTAAGACGACTGTGGTCATGCAGGTGAGAAACGATATGGCCTAAAGCAAGATAAGGGCAGCTTTGACTGTGAGGTGGTGAGGGGACTCCACAGGACTGTCTAGATGGAAGGTGGGGATTAAGGGAGAGAACTTTGTCTAGGGTGATGGAGTAGATGCCGTTGGTACCCAACTCAGCTCTCCTTTATGGGGTCATCCTCCAGGGTGCCATCAGGGCTGTCTGCTGACAATGTATTGCTGTACCCATTCTTCGGGAAGAGCCCTGGAAGCCCCCTGGCTGGTGATGCCTGGGAGATCACACATACCCACCAGGGCAGCCCATGGCCAATGGCTGACCAATACAGGTGTACAAAAGGCTTGACTCAGTGGCAACCACTCTGTGGTATCACTTATACTCCTGCGCTCCCTGGGGAATCAGGCTGAGGATGCTAGACGTTAGCTGAACCCACCTTTTTGCTTGGCTTCTTCCCTGTCTCAATCACACACTAACCTCCCATCTCAGGTTTAGGCATGTGGATGGACACAGGTGTCCTACTTCAAGCTGGGGTGTGAAGAGGGGAAGAGACCCACTCCTGCTAAGTCTATTGATGTAAATAAAGAAAGTACCATCTGGGGTATGTTTATATTTTGATTAGGTCTCTGACCAAATGCTAATTGATGGTTTTATCGTAATTTGAGCCGATGGAGAAATGTCCCCATCAGTGCCCAGTCTCTGTGATGCCAGTGCCTGCACAGCACTGGCCTCCGATCAAGTCCTGGTTTTGCCATTGGCTAGTTATGTGACATTGGCTTAAGTTTCTAACCTCTTTGAAGCTCACATTCCTGATCCTCCAGGAGCGAAGACAGACAGGGTTTATCTTGTGTGATAATTGTGTTAACCAAATTAGATGATACCTGTTTGTGTTTACAATGCGGTCTGGAATTCTTTAAGTGCAGAAATCGGTTACAATGAACAACACAATGCTATGACAACACGGATGCTTATTTGTGATTGTAAATTTCTCGGGCTTCTGTTTACCTCATCGAAGTCGGCAATGATCTCATTCAGCAGGCGTAGGCATTCCACTCCTTGGTTGTTCATTTCAGTCTGAGAGTAGAAGTCTGCAAACCCTGGGATGGAGGCAAACATCACCCCAACAGCATCATAGGATTGAGAATACAGCTCCTGGACAGAGAGACACACAGAGGGAGCCAGAAACAGTCATCAGAGGTGAGGGTCTGCAGTGACGCTCCCCGTGTGTACCTGCCCCTGCAGGCATGCACAGGTACCCACAGAGAGGACAGAGAATGGGGGCTCTGCCATCATCTCATTGACACCTTAGCCTCGTCACCACGTGGGCTGCGACCATTGAAAATTCATGGTCTCCGGCCTCAGCTGGGCCCAGAGTTCCGCCTGCCCATCCTTTTGTCCTCGGTCAGCTTCCTTTTCTGTTCTCCCCAGTGGCTATAGTCCCAACACACACCACTCTCCTTAACTTCACTGTCCGCTTGATTCCCCTCAGTAGATGATCTTGTCTCTGAGGCTCTCACGTTCCAAACTCATACAATCAGGTAGTTCACTGTATTTTCATCTCCCCTGTTTCAGCTCCAGACAAAGCATTTTCCCTTCTCCTGACGAAGATCAATGCTTCTTCCTTATCTCTCGATCCCCCTCTAACTTCTTCAGCAACGTCCTCCTACAGTGGATCCTTTTCTTTCTTCTTTCTTTCTCCTCTCCTCCTCCACTTCCTGTAAGTGTCTCCTATAAGAAAAAGTACAAGGTGCCCCGGAGCCTGCAGACACTTGTGACTACCAGCCTATCTCTCTTCATTCTCACCCGTACTTCTCAAACGAGTTTTCTCCACTGCCTGTTCCTACCTCTCTCCATGTCCATTCACATCTCAGGCTGAAACAAAATTAAATTGGAGCAGGTCAGACTGCCAGACAAAATGGGAAAACCTCTACACGAACCCCTGTCCAAGTCTTCCTGGACGCTCTTGCGTGTGGTGATCACAGCCAAGTTCATAAATCTCCTGACTTGCTAATTATACCGCATCTGTTTTCCTTGTGCCTGGCCCCTTCAAGGATTTATTTTTTGCTTATCTACTGTCTTAAATGTTGGTGATTGCTACGGTTCTGTCCTTGACTCACTGCGTGGTTCAAAGTTGACATACTTCCCTGGGCTATCTCGTTCACTCTCAGCCTTTCACGTGTGAGTCTCTAAAACCCTATTTCCAAGTCGGTTCTCCTTGGGCTTCAAGCTCCTGTGTCTCAGGCTGGGCTGCCCTTGCACTCCTCAAATCATAAATGCTGCACCTGAACGCATTTCCTCTCCACCTAGAACTGTTCCTGATACTTCATTCTCTGACTCAGTTGGTGGCACCAGCATTGACAAGTCATCAAAGTTAGAAACCCTCAGAGTCAACCTTGACTCTTTCTTCCCCATCATATTCAGATTCAACAAATTACCAAGGCTGCCTGGGTTTCTTTGTGTCTCCTAAATAATTTTTTCTAACCCTCCCATCATTTCTTTCTATCAGGCCCTTCCTGTTTTCCTCCTTGACTATTAATATGAGAGCCTAGTCCTGGGTTCAGGACTGGACTTATCTCATCCAAAGGCATGCTCCGTATGGCAGCCAGAGTGATATTTCAATGATACAATATTGACCATGGCTCTCCTATTCTTAAAGCCCTCCAACTGCCCTCGGGACAAAGCCCTCGGGACACATGAGCACGACATATATTCACATATTCCTGCACTCCCCTCCTCCTGTCTCTTCAGCTTCATTGCCTGCAATTCCCTGTGTTGGACCTTGTGTCCCAGAAACACCGAAGCATTTGTACTTTTTGTGCCCACTGTAGCGGATGCTGTACGTGCCCTGTCTGCTTTCTCTCTTCCAAGGTCCGGCAGTCAGCCAGCCCTTGCGTTTCTTTGCATGGAGTTTTTCTGTGGCCACTGGAGGGCACTCTGCCCACGTGAGCTGCAGGCTGAAAGCTCCGGGAAATCAATGCCCCCCTCAGGAGCTGCTCTTAACAAATGACTGATGGGAACAGGTGTAGAGTCCTCAGCAACTTCATGCCTTGGGCCAGATAACTCTGAGGGATGCTTTCTACACCATTGTCCGAATTCTCCACTGGGATTCAGCTCCAGTCGCCCACAGAGGTAACTAGTCTGATAATGCCTCATTAACGGGTACTTTCCTTTCCGGACCTTCCTTCTTACTCTCCTGTCTACCTGGGTGGGTTTCCTGGGACCACTTCCAAGCAAATTACTTGCACTCGAATCTTCGTCTGAAGGTATGCTTCTGGAAGAAGCGAAACGAAGACGCACACGCTTCAATGCTTTCATTTTTTACCATCTGTCCCTGGATGGGATATGTCCTTCCTTCCTTGCAATAGCATCCCCAACCAGGCTAACTCTTGTTTTCTGCCTTCACTAGCCACCTAGGTACCCTGTCTTCCTACAGACCTTCCCAGACTCACTGATGGGGGCAGGAGGCTGACTCGGGCTGTGGCAGCACCTGGGTAACTCTACACAGAGCCCTCACCACCTGCATCATTGCCTTTAAAATGTCCATCTCTTCCTTTATGTGTGGAGTCTGCGAGGGCAAAGACTCCATGCCGTTTATATCTTAGTTCTTTCAAATCATCCAATTAGTATGCCTTGGATGCCTGCAATGTAATGCATGCCCTATACAGGGTCTGGTACGAGGTAAACATTCAACATTTTGTTGAGTTAATGACTCCTTAGCCTGTGTAGGAAACGTTAAAGCTTACGAAGCACTTTCATATGAATTCAATGCTTTAGCCCTTGCAATTACCCTGTGAAGTAGGTACGATGATTATACCCATTCTACAGATAAGGAAGATGAACAGGGAGGAGTTAAGACATTGGGATC
This sequence comes from Neophocaena asiaeorientalis asiaeorientalis, assembly GCF_003031525.2. Taxonomy (NCBI): domain Eukaryota; kingdom Metazoa; phylum Chordata; class Mammalia; order Artiodactyla; family Phocoenidae; genus Neophocaena; species Neophocaena asiaeorientalis. The sequence goes on from NW_020172779.1 coordinate 13,831,665, forward strand.
ATGCTGTTGGTAGCGGAAGAGAGGGAGCTAAAGACGTCCAGGGTCTTCCTCACTCTGCATACCTGGGTGAAAGATGGTGTCCCTGATTCACGATCAGTTGACTTGAGCTTAACTGTAGATGGATCTGAACGGATGCTTTCATTAGTCCTTGTTCAAAAGAGCAGAGGCGGGGGCTTCCCTGGTGGCGCAGTGGTTGAAAGTCCACCTGCCGATGCAGGGGACGCGGGTTCGTGCCCCGGTCCGGGAAGATCCCACATGCCGCAGAGCGGCTGGGCCCGTGAGCCATGGCCGCTGAGCCTGTGCGTCCGGAGCCCGTGCTCCGCAACGGGAGAGGCCACAGCAGTGAGAGGCCCGCATACCGCAACAAACAAACAAACAAACAAAAAAAACACAAAGGAGCAGAGGTGGCTGGTGACCAGCTGGATTGGGTTGGGTTGCGGGACAGTGTGGATTGTGGCCTAGGAGCAGAGCAATGGTACAAGGCTTTCTGAGGCTGGGCCATTCACCTTGGCCTTGAACAATGGAGTGATACTGCAGGAGGAGTCTGACTGTCTGCTGTATGGGTCCAAGGACCTGCATAAGCAAACCTACAGAACCGCATCCTCCAAATGGCTGTGATATGGTGGGAAAAAAACCCTCTGTTTACTCCGTTTCCTACTGTATTAGTTTGCTCAAGCTGCCTAACAAGGTGCCACAGACTGGTGGCTTAAATATCACGAGTTTACTTTCTCACAGTTCTGGGGTCTTGGAAGTCTAAGATCAAGGTGTTGGCAGGGTTGGTTCCTCCGGAGGATGCGCCCCATGGCTTACACGTGGTCTTCCTCTCCCCGTACCTTCATATGGTGTCTCTTCAATGTGTGTCTGTGTCCTAATTTCCTCTTCTTATAAGGGCACCAGGCACATTAGACGACCTCATTCTCCTTCCCCCTCCCTCGGATCTTCTACCCAGTGTCCCCCATTGATGACCCCCAGCTGGGTGTCAGAGGGCTTGCAAGGTCGTTGATGTGGCCCATGCAGGTCGGTCTCGCCCCCTCCAAGCCAGCAGGGAGAAGGGGGTGGGGGGACTTGGAGGGGCACATGGGAGAGCTCCAGCCACCTGCCCACACCTTTAAAGATGTCCCCATCAATGGACTTGCTCCAATCAACCACTTGGAGTGTGCCATCTGTTTCTTTCTATTTTTGGTTCAAAGAAGATAAAAACACTGTAAACTGGGAAGGGATTGATGAGTATAGAAGACTATTATTGTTTTATCGTCATCCGCCTCTGGCTGGACGTACAGGTTTGGGCTTCGCAGAGGATTCTGAGTGTATGAATGCTTCCCCCTCTGCCCCCCACTCGGAAGCCAAGGTGAAGACTTTGGTCTCCTCTTTGCACAGGGAAGCAGAGTCCAGTCCTTCATCGGCCCAAGCCTGGCTGATTCCAAGCCCTGTGTGTCTTATACTAAGTTAAGCCACCTCTCTGCAGGGGAGGAACCATCTCTGAGACTGTTGCCCTTATTGCATCCTCAGGTCTCCACTCAAAAGTCATGTCCTCAGAGAGACCTTCCATGACCCCCCAGTGTAAATGCCCCCTCTTCACACATGCTGTTCCCTTATTTAGCTTCTTCTACCCTCGCAGAACTTAGCACTACAGGCTCTATGTTACATATTTCTGCGTCTGTTTTCCCAGGAGAACATGTGCCTCATAACAGAAAGGACCTTGCCTTCTTTGTTCACCGTCTGAACCCCAGGATCTAGAATTAACTCCTGGCACATGGTTGGCCCTCAAGAAATCCTAGCTGGACGAATGACTGAATGAGTGGGTGAGAGGTGGGGCTGGGAGTGGGAAAAAGTAGAAGAAGTAATGACGGCTCATAATTGTCAGAAATAATAATAGCAACAACCGGGATGCTCGTAAAATGTGCCGAACCCCACTTGAGCCCTTTACACACAATAACACATGTAAAGGTTGTAACATACACTTGGGAAGTACTGTTACTTTGGAGATGAGGAAAATGAGGTCCGGAGAGGTTCACCACTTGTTCATGGTCTCAAAATAATGAGAGGAAGAGCCAGGACGGAATGCAAGGCACCAGACTTTCAAGTGCACCGAATGACTTTTCTCTACTGAGCCCCCCTCACAGCCGGCTGCATTGGATACTTCCTGTGCTCTTACCCCGCTGAATTCTCACACCAACTCAGCAAGGTTGGTATTATTTCCTCATCAGCTGGATGACAAAATGGACTCAGAGAGGTTGGGTAAGCCGCCCCAAGTCACACAGCTAGTTAGTGGCAGAGATGGAATTTGTGCTGTGCGGACTGTCCAGCACCTGAGACAGCTGCACTTGTCAGTGTCCTTTCAGCAGGTCTAATAAGCCAGGATGAGTGAGCAGGTTTCCTGGGACTCAGCGAGAGCGTGCCTGACACGGATGACCCAGCCCAGCTGGCCTTATCAGCAAGAAAGTCCCTGCCTGGGGTGGTGAGTGCTACTCTAAGCTGAAAGTCCAGTGGTACCGCAGAAGCTGCCAGAACCTCTATGTGGGTGACACAGAGGTTGGCCCTGGAACAGACTCAGACAGGATGCTCCAGAGGGTGAGGCTCTGTCCACTACCCTGTGCTTGGATGCTTTGAGCCACCTCTTGTCACCGCTCCCCCTTCTCTGCCACTCACGCCCTAACAGCAAGGTGGAGGGAAAAAAAACCAAAATTTGGCTTTGAGTTACACATACCTGGACTTGGATCCCAGCTCACTATGCACTAGCTTTGTGACCTTGGGCAAGTTCCTTTACTTCTCTGAGCCTCAGCTTCTTCATCGATGAAATAGGGCTAATCATTCTTATCCCCTTATTGCCTGCATCCATGAGCACTGCTGTTGCCCCACGAAAGCTGGAACCCAAACTCACAAATGTCCCCTAATCAGATATTCAGAGATTTGTATCACGGTTCAGGTTTGTAGCAAGAGGAGAAGATAAAAATGCCTCTTATGGAAACAGAGCACGAAATTGGGAGTTCTTGCAGGCTACAGCTGTCCTGCCTCTGTCTGTCACCCCTTCACATCTTATACTACTCTTTCTACTCTGTCTCCTACACACACACACACACACACACACATACAAACACTGAAGTTTTCCACACATACATTCCTATTTACACACATCTCAATGCTTCTGAACACCTACACAGTACAAGTCCTGCCACACAGACACCTCCCATAACCATCATACACACACGCACACACTCCCTCATCGGGACAGACTCCCAGGGGCAGCATGGGTAGCAGCACAGTAACGGGGTAACGTGGCACAGATGGAAGAAATCTGAGGGACTGGATCAGAGCCATAGCTTAAACAGAGGAACATCACGGACCTCTCTGAAACCCAGTTTCTTCATCGCTAACGTGGGGATGACAGAACGCTCCTCTTATGGTTGTGAATAGAATGAAAGATCATTTTCATCCATTGCCTGTCTTAGTACCCGGCACACAGTAGGTGTTCAGAAAATGGTATTACATCATAATGTGTACATTCTCCAGGCAATGTGAAATTTTTCTCTGTTTAAGCCTAGCCGAGTATGAACTGTTTAAATATTTACAAAAACCACAAATAAGCTTGACAAGACTTTCTACTGAAAATGTCTTATACGTGGGATTAAGGCTGAACCTGACACTTATTTTGCTCCATGGGGGTTTGGCCCGAATAACAGCTGATGACCTGGGGTCTTGGCATCTCTGGTTGGTTTCCTTCCTTTCAGGATGAAGCCAGCGCATTCTTGCTCTTCCCCACTGGTTCCAAATATCTCTTTGTTTTGGTGTCTTGATTGAAAGGAGCTTTCCTCTCGTACCTTTTTGGGGCTTCCCTCTGAGGGCTCCAGTGTTTCATCTGCCCCGTCTGCTGGTCATGGCTGATGTACAACGACACTCTCTCTGCTTTCCTGAGTTTGTTAAGAAGCTCTTGTAACAAATCCCCTGAGCTTAGGGGGCCTTAAGGAAACCAGGCCTGAACCCAGCTCCAGAGAACTCCATCTGTTGAGGGTGTTTGGTGCCTTAATCTGCATCCAAGAGACTCTCAAGGGCCTGAGTTCATCAAGAGCTGATCCTTCAAGCAGCACATGACTCACGCCCTTGGCTTCTCTCCCACTGGTCTCCCTGCAGATGCTTGGATGGGAGATGAATGCTGTAGGTCTCCGCCAGTTCTACCCTAAGGCAAAGGTCACAAACCCAAATGTCTTCAGGGGACCAGCAGGTAACATAAGTGTCAGGATAAGGATGGATAAATTGGAGAGCCCATTCCATGCCTAAAGGCAACAAATCTACCAATTAAAACAAATATGCAAGCCAACCAATCAACCAGCTGCTGGCTTGCTGATCAGATTGTCTCAGAGGCAGCCAGTTTGTGACCTTCGTCCTGTGGGTTTTGCATCCCCTGTTTAGCTTAGTTTGAAAATCCATATTGGAAGGGTTGTCCTAGTGCAGTCTCCCAGACAACCGACTTTGCCTTTGTAGCGTCCTCGTCAAGGGCTCTCCTCTCACCACTTGAAAGTTTCAGCAAGGAAACTCACCATTCCAGTTCTTCCACAAACCTTTAACGTTCAGGACCACAGGGGAGGTAAACTGTGCCGCGAGGACCAGTGGTGACCAAGGCTGATGTGGCCCCCGCCCTTGCGGGTCTCCATCATCACAAGGTTCCTCATAACGCAGAGCACAGAGATATCCCCTGTGGACTGTCCGTTTGCCCTCTGGAGTCTCATTGCGTAAGGCCGGTCCCTCTCATGGGATAACTGTTCAGGCATTTAAAGGCATCTTTCACTTCCCTCTTGAGTTACCTTTTTCTAGGTGGTTAAAGTGTGAGCCAAATGGTTTGATTCTATTATTATTTTTTTTTTTTTGCGGTATGCGGGCCTCTCACTGCTGTGGCCTCTCCCGTTGCGGAGCACAGGCTCCGGACGTGCAGGCTTAGCGGCCATGGCTCACAGGCCCAGCCGCTCCGGGGCATGTGGGATCTTCCCGGACCCGGGCACGAACCCGTGTCCCCTGCATCGGCAGGCGGACTCTCAACCACTGCGCCACCAGGGAAGCCCATGGTTTGATTTTTTTTTTTTTTTCATTTCTCACCTCCCACATCCACTCCGTTATGGAGCCCTATTGACTCCAACTTGCAAAGGTACCTGGAATTCATCCATTTCTCTCCATTTTACTGCCAAATCCTAGGCCTCCTCAGCAGGCCCTTTCCTGGGCTCTTTTAGGGTCTGCTAACTGGCTTCCGGTCTTGTGACCCTTTTATCCATACTCTATCAGCAACCAGTCAGATTAGGGAACACTTAAATTTTCCAAAGGTTCCCGTAGCACTTAAAAGGGTGCCCCCAACCCTGCTATAGTCCATAAGACCTGACTGCCAGGCCCCCCTGGCCCAGGCTTTCCTCATATCACTCACTACCCTTCATCCTTGGAATGGGTCGAATAGTGTACCCCTCAAATTCATGTCCACCCAGAACCTCAGAATGTGCCCTTATTGGAAACAGGGTCTTTGCAAATGTAATCATAGAGCCCTAAATCTAATGATTAATGCCCTCATAAGACGAGAGGACACATGTCCTTATAAGGAGGGAGAAGGCCATGTGACCAACACAGAGATTAGAGTGATGGGGCCACAAGCCAAGGAGCACCTGGGGGCCACCAGAAGCTGGAAGAGGAGGAAGGATTCTTCCCTAGAGACTTCAGAGGGAGCTTGCTGTTGGCACCTTGATTTCAGACTTCTGTCCTCCAGAACTGTGAGAGTATGCATTTCTGCTGTTTTTCGCCTTGCAGTTTGTGGTATTTGCTGTAACAGCCTTGGGAAACTGGTACAGTTTCTTACCCTGGCCTTCCTGTTCACCCCAAGCCCATCCTCGCCCTGCGCCTCTGCCTGTGCTGTCCTCTCTTTCCTGGACGGTCCTGCCTCTTCACCACTCTCTCGGTATGACTTGGTCCTTCCTATCATTCAGCCACAGATCAGCCGTGGCCTTCTCTGAGCGGCTCCCCCGACCACACCTGCCCTGGCCAGTTGCTACCAGCAGGTGGTCTTTGTTCACCCATCAGAGCACCCGTCATAATGTGAAGTGCCCTCACAACGTGTTTCTGAACTAGGTTATCTGTCTGCCCCTGCTTGAATATAAGCTACATGATGGCAAGTCCTTGTGTATTTAATTCACCACGAGAGTCCCAGAGCCTTTTAGGGGGCTGGCATGGTGCCTATACCACAGTCTGTGCCTCACAAATATTTTTTGAATGTTTGTTGTGACTCAGATTCCTGGAAGGTTTAGTTTGCTTTGCTCAGAGAAAGCTGCCCTTTTGTGGTCAAAGGCTAAGCCATATTTCACTTATTTTAGCGTCCTCAATCTTCATCCATGTTGTAGCATGTGTCAGAATTTACTTCTTCCTTTTTTTAAAATTAATTAATTATTTATTTGTCTGGCTGTGTCGGGTCTTCGTTGCTGCACGCGGGCTTCCTCTAGTTGTGGCGAGTGGGGGCTACTCTTCGTTGCGGTGCGTGGGCTTCTCATCACAGTGGCTTCTCTTGTCGCGAAGCATGGGCTCTAGGCGCACGGGCTTCAGTAGTTGTGGCTCGTGGGCTCAGTAGTTGTGGCTCACAGGGTCTAGAGTGCAGACTCAGTAGTTGTGGAGCATGGGCTTAGTTGCTCCGCAGCATGTGGGATCTTCCCGGACCAGGGCTCGAACCCGTGTCCCCCTGCATTGGCAGGCGGATTCTTAACCACTGCGCCACCAGGGAAGTCTCTACTTCTTTTTAAAGACTGAATAACATTCCACTCTATGTATAGACCACATTTTGCTTATCCATTCGTCTCTTGGGCGCTTTCAACTTTTGGCTGTTTTAAATAATGTTGCTATGACTATGAATGTGCAAATATCTCTGTGCGACCTTACTTTCAATCCTTTTGGTTATATAACCCCGAACCGGAATTGTTTTATACACACACACACACACACACACACACACACACACACACGCATAAAACTTTAAAATGCCAGTTCAGCCTTGCCCTGGAGATCTTACTACATCCATCTTACACATGAGGTACCGGATGCTGGGGAGGCCATGTGTGTATCTCACCATGCTGGACAGTTTGGGTGGCCTGGCGCCACGTGCTTGGCCTGGACTCCACGCTCATGGGCTCCCAGGAGGACAGGGAAATCCTCCCCGAGCTTGGGATGAGTGACCAGTGTGTCCAGTTGCAGCCCTCCCATGGCAACCCTTCCTCCGGGGCCAGGCCAGCCTGGGCTCACCTCATTGTCGCGGTCCTTCTCCAGGAAGTGGCGGGCCACGTGACTGGGCAGGATGTTCCGGAGCATGTTCTCGTTGTGTTCCCTCAGCTCCTTCATCTCGTTGATCTCCTCTTTGGCCTGAACTCGCCAGAGGAAGTCCAGGCGTGCCGTGTACTCCAGCTGCGGTTCAGGGGACAGAAGGGGAAGGAAAGCTTTCAGGCACACACACGTGGGAGGCGGACAAGGCTTCTCCAGAACCCCTGACAGACGAAATAGAGCCCAAGCTGAACATTCCGGGAGGCCTTTTGCCTGACATGAAGAGATCAGAATGTGAAAGATTTCATAGGGCCATGTAGCTCCCCTTCCTAGGATTATGGCACCTATGATTTAGTAATTGTCTGTGCCCTCCGCTGTACTGTAAGCGCTATGAGGTCAGGGGTCCTCTCACCAGCTCAGCATCATGTCCCTACCGTGTAGCAGTGTGCCTGGCACAGGGAAGGTGTTCAGTCACTATTTGTTGACTCAACAAATAAGTTACAATAATAAAGACAGCTAACACTTAGATGGTGCTTATTGGATGGTACCAGGCACTATTTTAAGGAACACACATGTATTAACTCCTTTCATCCATACAACAAACCTCATAGGAAGGTATTACTATAGATCCTTATTTTACAGATGAGAAAACTGAAGCAAACTGGTGAAGTCACTTGACCAAAGTCACACTCGTTAGTGGGGAAGCCGGGATTTGAGTTTAACCCCAGAGTCCAATTCTAGAGTCTGAGCTCAGTCGAGGCAACAAGGAAGAAATGTATGAGCTGATAATGGAAGGATAGTGGATTTAGTTGTGAGACCGATATGGCCTAGAGTCCTGGTCCCACATTCGAGCACTGTAACCTGGCCTAGTACCTACATCTCTGTTTCCTCATCTCTAAAATTGGATGAACACTCATGACCAGGCAAGCTTGGAATAGGAATTATTTAGGAAGTTATAGGTAGAGCATGTGACTCATAGTAGGTATTTAATAACCACTAGTTCCCTCTTGTCCTAGCATCCCTTTTCATTGGAAAGTGGAGAGCTTCCTTTCTAAAGAATTTCACAAACTATACTTACCACAGCTTTGGGAAATGTCATTTTTTCAAAGACTTTAACTATTAAAATGAACAGTATGCTGTACCATTAAACACATGGTTAGACGCCCTGAATTCAAGGGCTTAAGGAAATTCAGCTAGCTCTTTTCTTTCTCTTACGTGCAAATCTCAGTGGATGGCAAAAGTATGAGAAAACAGAGGTGCAAGGTTATTCATTCAGCAGAATTTGTAATAGCAAAAGCTGGAAACAATCCAAGTGTTCATTTTGTTGGCTGAATAAACTATTACATACAGCTATAAAAAGAAACAAAGAATATTTCTCTGTACGTACTTTGATGGGCTGGCCTCTGAAGCAGAGAAATGCATGCAGAGTTTGCCATTATTGATCTAAGGAAAGGACATATCTACATCTCTTTCTCCATATACACATATATATGTTTCTTAATTTATTTATTAAAACATTGAGGTGTAAAAAACCCATAAAAAACCATTACCGATGAGATGAGGAAGGGAAGCCTAGGGAGGGGAAATAGGGATAGAATTCAAACTTTTTAAATGGTATCTTGTTTTATACACGTGACTTTTGAATCATGGAAATATTTTACTTAATTATAAAACTAAATGGATTTTTTAAAAGCTCTGTGAAAACAAACAAACAAACAAATGAAGCTACAGGTACAACCACACAGAGAGGAACTATTCCAAATGCCTTTTAACACAATAATTTGATGGCACATTCGTAGGGAGAAATACTCTGAGGCTAGAAAGAGTGCAACAAGAATCTTAAAAGCATTTATAACAATCACCTTGTAGGTGGTGGTGTTTGTAGTATTATTGTTAGATTATGGTATCTGAATTATAGAATAAAGCAAGTGAATAATTGTGTTGGTGTCACTGAGAACTCGAATTTTTGGGAAGGGAAAAAGGAGATGCAGATATAAGATTGATGAGGTTAAGTCCAAAGCCTAGCGTCCTATGAAAACTGAAAGGTATCACTATGAACTTATGATCTATATGTATCTCCTGGCTCTGCCTACAGAAATCAAGGTCTAGAAACAATGAAAACCTAGTAGCAATGAATCATCCCAGTGTCCAGATTGTGGTTTCAAAATATCAATTCCTACAAAAGGGACCTTGTACTCTTTGCAGAAAAGGCTGAAATTTAGGGAGGAAAATGTACAAGCTTGGAACGTTTTTTGGTACCAGAAAGCAAGTAGTCAACAGAGACTGGGGTTATGTTGAAAGGAGTAGACCACCCCACTGTCAAATATATGGCAAGTGGAACTTTAATAAGAATAATAATTGCAGTGGATCGAAATGAAAGACATATGTTAAAATGCAAAAGTTCATAGTGACACTTAAAACACAGAACCTCATTGATCGCATCTTGATGATGCTCAGGAACTAGCTTATTGGGAAACTTGGAAAAAATTTATAGGTGAATTAAGCATTTACCCTGACTTTGCTTTATGAGCTGTACTTGAAGGTAACAACTAGTTGGCGAGGGGAAGGTTCTCATTCTTTGCGGTACGCGGGCCTCTCACTGCTGTGGCCTCTCCCGCTGAGGAGCACAGGCTCCGGATGCGCAGGCTCTGCGGCCATGGTTCACGGGCCCAGCCGCTCCGCGGCACGTGGGATCTTCCCGGACCCGGGCACGAACCCGTGTCCCCTGCATCGGCAGGCGGACTCCCAACTACTGCGCCACCAGGGGAGCCCGAGAAAGTTCTCTTTAAAACTGTATTCCAGCTAGCAAATTATGAAATATTGATAGAATTGGAATATCACTACCTAGAATATAAATGAATGTAGGTTATTATTGTCAAGAGCTGCTAATATCACAAAAGAGAGATAAGCAGACATTATATGCCTCTTAATAGTAGTTCACAAAATTAACCAATTAAATCTTTTTGCAGAAAAAAATTGAACTTGAATCTCACCAAGTTTCTAGATATAACTACCAATATAGGAAAAACAAAGGACAGAGGGATGTGTTAAATACCCCTATAAAGGGTGCAATCAACAAACTCTAGACTGAGAGACATTCTAGAGGTCAGTGGCTCTCACAAAATATTGCAAAAAAAAAAAAAAAATGGAGGGTGGTTCTTTAGAGTAAAAAGAAATAAGAGACATATCAATCAATGGCGATATATGGACTTAAGTTGGATCCCAGCTGAAACAAAATTAAAAAAAATATAAACTAATCAGGAAATTGAAACATTGCCTAAAGTCTTGAACATATGAAAGAATTACTGTTTTATTTTTTAAAGTGTGTTAATGGTATTGTGATTAGGCTGAAATTCTCTTTTAGATGCATATTGAATTATTTACAGATGAAATGATAGGACATTTGGAATTTGCCACAAAATAATTGGGAAGGAGCAGTGAGCAAAATAAATAGGGATGTAGATGAAAAAAGACTGCACATGAGCTGGTGACTGTCGGAGCTGTGAGTTCATTATACTATTTTACATACTTTCGTATATGTTTGAAATTTTGCATAAGAATAAAATTTTAAAAACGTAAGTGGTGGCTGCAGGTTGTATAAAAGAATGCTAGTCCTGTTCTACCATGTTGCTGTGTGACTGTGGGAAATTCATTCAACTTCTTGTATTTTGGTTCCCCTTCTAAAAAATGAGGATAATTGCCTTCATCTCGTTTAATGCGAGACATGGATTATCATACGGTCTATCGTATGGACCAAAAGGCATGATGTATGCAGAAGAATTCAGAAATGTCTAAAATGTCGATTTATCGAGTATTACTATGACTTTAAGGTGTCTGTGGATGAAATCTGATCGAAACTATGCTTTCATTTTTTTTTTTCCCTCCAGACTCAAGAGCATCGAGTTTTGATTTGTCAAGTTGCAGGACAGGATTTTATCCACATTTTTTTCCAAATGAAATGTTTCATTTCCACCCTTAAAAAATGCAGTGTTGGTTAAAGCAAGAGATCATTTTTAAAATTTCTTTCCTGTTGAAATACTCTCATCAGAGCTATGAGTAGGGAAATCTGGAGTTCAGAAGTTGACTTAAGCAAGAATTTTCCAGTTGCGAGACAAGAACATACTTTACATTTTGACTGCAGGTCACTGCATCTAAGGCATGTTCATAAAGAGATACTTTAGTCCAAGTACAGTCCTATCTCTTCACAAAGCTAGTCTCGTGAAGGCATGCGTCACATATTTTTTTAGACGTCCATGGAAGGAAAGTATTCCGTTTCAGTTTACTGAGTACCTACTATGTGCTAGGGGCTGGGCATATGGAGATAAGCAAAACAGTCTCTTTGCCAGCTGAGTGGTGATAGGAGAGCGTAAGAAAGAAAGAGATCATGTCAACACAGTGTGGTCAGAGCAGACATGAAGAGCAAAGCAAAGCAAAGCAAAGCAAAGCCCTGAGTCACTAAAAGTGACCATTCCTCAGCATTTGCTCAAGAAAGGTCAGTTGATTTGGAAGTGCACTCTCCTGACTTTTGCCGAACCGTTCAGGGACCGGCTACATGAAAAGACCACCAAGGGAACTAATACACATTGTCCGTATGCTTTGTGCCAGGCTCTTATCACAGAAAGATAGCTAACACTGGCCGGGTTCTTGCCTTGGACCAGGCACTGTTCTGAGCGCTCCGTAAGTACTGAAGGTCATTTAATCACACAACAGTTCAACAGGGTAGGTACTTTATTATACCCATTTCACAGCTGAGGAAATGGAGGCATGGTAAGGTGAACTCAGGTGCCCAAGGACTCACAAATAGAGGCTGGGATTTGAACTCAGGGCATTTTGGCTCCAAGCTGTGGCTCTTAAGCCCTACAATCTATGTCTATGACCTCATTCAGCTGTTCTCCAACTCTCAATAGATAACTATTAGACTTTTCATTTTGCAGGTAAAGAAATGGCAGGTCTGGGCTGTTGAGCATCTCAAGGTCACCTATTCTCCCAGCAGCACTGCTGGGACGCAAACTTAAGAATTTCGTTCCAAGGCTTGGGTCTTTCTTTCTAAGCGGCACAATTCCAGTGCCTGTCTTTATCAGACCTAGAAGTAGGTGACTGGAGACCTGACCTCATTAATCTCTGTCTCCGTGCACAGGTGTGACTTCCTCTGCTCTAAATGGAGATGCTGAGGCAAAGCCCAAATCTCAGGGCTGCACGTGAATCAGGCACGAGGTAGGAGGCACCTGTCTGCTCTCTTCTGTCCAACGTTCAGGACGTTCACCTGCCTCAGAGGAGGAGGTGTTTGGCATATCGCTCCACATATGTGCAGGATGAGCTTTTCCAATTATGCAGTTACATAACCGCCTCTGTCACTCTGGAGATGTAAAATTACACATGCTCCCACTGGGATGCTGCTGCGTACCAGGCATCAATGGGGATTATTCAGCCTTTAATAAAAATAGAGGGCCTCTGAGTCACAAGGGAAAACGGTGGAAGCTGGTAGCAAACCCAGGAGCAGACGGACTTGATCCGGATGAACAGGACTCTGACGGATGTTATGAAATGACACTCAAAGTGACGCACTCCTGCAGAAAGCATCCTCTAGCAGACAGGCAGCGGAACACGGTGGAAAGTGAATGGACCTAGGAGTTCAAGCATTTGGATTCCTGTTTCTGTCTGGTCCTCCTTATTGTCTTTGTGACCTCAAGTGACTTGAGTCTCTGCTCCTGCCTTGGGACCAAATGGATAATAATACTTTCTCTGTTTGCTGTGTTCTCTTCTTTGTTGTATTGTTGTTGTCATTGTTTGTTTGTTTGTTTGGCTGTGCTGCACAGCTTGTGGGATTTTAGTTCTCCGACCAGGAATTGAACCCAGGCCCTCAGCAGTGAAAGCACAGAGTCCTAACCACTGGACCTCCAGGGAATTCCCTGTTTGTCTCAGACTCTTGCTTTCAGAGTAAAATATTAATAGCTCACAATTTTTGAGCACTTATTCTATGTGCAAATCACCGGGAGAGGTATATTATAATCATATTCTCATGTAATAGTATATAACCAACTTATAAAACCTGTTATTATCATATCCATTTTATAGGCGAGAAAACTGAGACAGAAAATTAAGTCAAGTACTGAAGGTCACATATTTCCTGAGTGGCGGAGTTGGGGTTTGAATATTACCTACCCCACTCCCAGGCTTACATCTGTAACTGCTACAGTTATGGGATGTAGTTACATAATTTCAAAACCTTTTGAAAGTTAAAAAGAAAAAAGAAATCAGATATCGCTTGAGCACTCAGGCCGTCACTATTCACTTATACATTCTTACTTTATACCCATCTTCATGTGAGGAGGTTATCTGCTTTCCCAGGACAAATGGAGAGTAGAATAAACGGAATCAGAATGTTAGAAAGGTTTTGCGGAAGGGAGTACTGAGAGGGGACAAAGTAATTCCTTAAGGTGCCAGAGAAGATAGAAACATCCTTCTTATTATGGAACGAAGACCCCTACTCTGAACTTGCTCTCTCTTAGCTATCTCTGAGAATTTCTCACTTGTCAGTTTAAAACCTGTGTGATGGAGTGTACGTATGTTTTTCTATAGGATTGCCTTGTGTGATTCTGTCTTCACGGCCCTCAGATGGGTTGTCATTTGCATGTCAGACTAAGGAGTCCTCTCCTGTAACTAGAAGCCATTAAGATGTGGAGGACATGACCCCAGCTCTCATAGAAAACCAGAAAGACCTAAATATAGGAATTCTGCAAATGGCCAGACTTTGACATTTGGCTTATTGTTTCACCATAAATTCAGCTAAAACTGAAAAGCAAGGTAAGGTCATATTGCAGGATTGAATGCCCTTGGCATTGTGAAGATACGCAGACAATTCTTTCTGTCTTTCCCCAATCTAGAGAGTGGAAAGGTGGGCTTTGGAGACAGATCTGGGTTTGAATTCTAGTTCTCTCACTTACTAGCTGAGTAGCCTGACTCTCTTCATCTGTAAAACAGGATCCATAATAACGACCATTAGGGTTGTTGAGAGGATCCAATGAGGTAACACGGGTGAAGTGCCAGGCACATAGTAGGAGCTTGATACATATTAACTCTTACCCCCTTTTCTTCGATTGCCAAGTTTTATTTACTCTTTTTTCCCCTTGACTACACTTTACCATCTCGCTTTATTACAAATAACTTATGTATGTGTCTCTAGCTTCTAGGTTTTTAGCTGTTTCATCCCTGGCTTCTCAGGATGCGTTACCTCCCTGTCTCCATGGTGATTTCTCAGTGGTATGTTTCTATTTCTGCTCTGGCTGACAGTCTTCCTGTTTTGTTTTTTTCCTTTCCTGGTTACTTTTTTGAAGCACACACAAAGAGAGATAGACTGGGATCTACAGCACAGCAGTGAAGCAGACAGGGCCTGGCTCTACCAGAAGGTGAGAATCTCCCCAGGTGAGGAACGTTACGGAATTCGTGGTCTGAGTCTGCATGGAGAAATCGCACCGGACGTGGAGAGCAGGTGACGCCTCTTGGGTGAAGCCTGTTATGACGCTCCAGTGCAGAATGATTTCCTGCTTCTTTGACTCTTGAAGTCCTTGAACAAGTCTGGTCCACACCTTGCACATCCCCCATTGCATTATTTAGGGTCCGCTCTCCTCCAGGAGACAGGAGCCCTTGGGGCCAGGGATGGGATTTTGCACAGTGCTATCCATGGTGCCCACCCTAGATCCTGGCAGATGGGGAAGTGGCATCGATACGGTAGGCACTTTCTCTACTCAGGACAAATCAGTGATGAAGCGCTTCCTCTATTTCTGTAAGGCGGTGCTCAAAATGCTGCATACAATCATCTCAAATGATGCTTCAAAACAGCCCTAGTCAGGTATTACCATCTTATTTTAGAGAGAAGGAAACAGGGGCTCAGGGAGATAAGTTACTTGTCCAAGGCCACAAATTTCTGGGAGGCAGGGCAGGATTGGAACCTTGGCCTGGAGTATCCTCAAACCTGATTGGGAGTTTGGGATGGACATGTACACACTGCTATATTTAAAGCAGATAACCAACAAGGACCTACAGTAGAGCACAGGGAACTCTGCTCAGTGCTCTGGAATAACCTTACTTGGAAAAGAATTTGAAAAAGAATAGATACAGGTATATGTGTAACTGAATCACTTTGCTGTACACCTGAAACTAACACAACACTGTTAATCAACTATACTTCAGTATAAAATAAAAATTAAAACAAAAAAACCCCAAACCTGAATGTTTACCTGGTTTACACAACTCCTATAGTAATAGAACTGGGAGGGGTCCCAGTTTGCCTCAGGCAGAAATTGAAAAAGCTCTTTTTTTTTTTAAACAATAGTTTTATTGAAAGAGATATACCGAAAGGGAATGAAAACCATATTGCTCTCCAAATCATCTCCATCTTAGTTTTTTATTAAGTGGTGCGTGCTAGGAATTGATTCTTTAAGAATCACAACTTGCTGGGAATTCCCTGGAGGTTCAGTGGTTAGGACTTTGTGCCTTCACTGCCAGGGGCCCGGGTTCAACCCCTGGTCAGGACACTCAGATCCTGCAAGCCACGCAGTGAGGCCAAAGGAAAAAAAAACAAAAAAAAAAAGAAGAAGAAAAAAAAAAGAATCACCACTTGCTGCGAGCAACTAGAAGTCATTTATTGCAGAGATGAGTGGCTGCCTCTCAGGAACTTTCTGGCAGTGGGAAATGCCAAGTAATCAAAGGCAGTTAGAGGAAAATGTCAGGTTACCTGCTGTCCATGGTAGAAGACAGCGAGGAGGAACATGGCCATCAGCAGCAGTGACGCCTCCTTGGTCCCCAGGAAATCTCTGTTGGAAGAAGAAATGCAAATGGTGGCATGGTTATTGACAACCATGGAGGGACTTCAAGGAGGCCCATTAGGAAACTGAGGTTCAGACTGGAGTGGGATAAAAAGAGAGAAGCAGTTGTTTCTTGAGCTCCCACTATATGATAGGGGCTTCTCTATAAGGCTTTCATACAGGCTAATTCAGAACTCAGTTGATCCCCAAGGGCATGAGGTCACACAGATCATACCTGCTGGGAGGCTCTAGAATCCAGCATCTAGACAATGAACTTACATTAATAATGATGTCTTCTATTTGCAAAGAGCTCTGATACTTTCTTGTCACAAAGATCCATGTGAAGACAAACATCCCTTCTTTTTCTTTAGATGTTATCCTATTTAAGAGGCAGGCAAGGTACTTGCTATGTGGCAGCCCCTGTTCTAAGTGCTATAAGAACCACACTTAGGTTTTTATATAAATTCCTATTTCAATTTTGGGCACTGTTGTTACCCTCTTTGATCTCTCTTCTACATGGCTACTAGAATATTTTTTATCACTAAAGCCAGATCACATTACTCTTTTGTTTTATAGCTTCCCAACCACAAGCATACATATGCTCAGAACTCACTCAGAGGTAACTTAACTCTGATGTGGTTAAGGACACAGTGGGGCCCTCACGGATGAGACGCAGTGCTCAGAGAGAGTAGAAAGGGCACTAATATGGCTGCACCCAGGCAATCTCCAGCTTTCCCTTTTCTATTCTCACTGGACACCAGCATGAGCAGCATGGGGCTTAGGGAAATGGGAGCATGATCCCAGCTGCCAAGGCCAGCTTCTCACCTAGCTTTATGCTAAAAGACCCTCCCAGCTTACACAGGGCCAGCCCCAGACCAGCTCTCCAGGTAGAACAGGGACTTAGGAATGGAAATGTGCTTTCTCTTGGGGAGGTACTGTGCACATGGGGACCCAGGGGACCAAGGAACTCTGTGGGCTGAAACAAGATTCAGATTTGTGAATTCCTAGCTCCATCTGCTTTTCCTTGGAGGTAAGATGCTAATAAAAGATAAAACTCACTCTTCTATTTCTTTTCTGTAGCTCCAGTGAGGCATATAATTATTGAGCATCTACTGTGTACCAGGCACATGCTAGGATACAGAACTGAAGAAGACACATTGTCTTTGCCCTCAAAACAGTTCAGAAAAGGAAAGAACCAAACAGACAGATAATTTCATAACATGATACACTGCCTAGTAAGGATACACTCTTGTTACCATGGGAATATATGGGAAGAGAAAGTAACCCAGGCTGGATATTCAGGGAAGACTCAAGAGCTGAATAGTAAAGGTCAATAAGACTTTGGGAGGAAAAGGTGGGATGCATTCTATGGGTATGAGACATATATCTTGCTTAGCTAGCTGGTTAACAAGCCTCTAGTGTAGGGGGATGAGTAAATATCACATATCAAGTGAGGCCACACGCAGACTCAGATCTATTAGAGCTGTCCACCACCAGCGCTGAAGTGAAGAGTGTTGGACTGTGAGCCATATATTGTCAATCCGGAATTTTAGGCGCTAGGACTCACTCATTCATTCATTCAGTCACAGTCACCATAGTGCTTGTTTTGGGGAATAGGCACATTCCAGTACCACCCTGTCCTTCATGTCAATTAGTTCTCTGGCCCCTGAAGTTTGTGGACTCCTGAAAAAATAATAAAAAGTCATGAGTTTTGTAGTCATGCAGACCCAGCTTCCCATCTCAGGTCTGCTGCTGACCAGTGGTTTGACCTTGGACAAGCCACTTAATATCTCTGAGCCTCAGTTCGTGGCCCTGTGAAAGACTCTAACTGTGTTTACCTCCCTAATTGTGAGAATTAATTGACCAAATCTTGGTAACGTGTTTGGCATGGGGTGTGGCCCATGTCTCCCTCTCTTTACCCGCTAAAGCTCCCAGCACATCCTCTTGCCCCTGGTGGTGGCATTTTACAAAATCACTCATTCACACGGCTTAGTTTGAATGGGAGATGTCCTATGTTTAGCCCCTCGGGAATAAACTCCTGCTCTGACTGGCACTTCTGATATCCTTTTCTTTGTGATGCAGAAGACTTTTTAAAGCTCAGCAATTTATCACTTAAAACACACTTTCAAGAGAAAACATAAACACCTCTTGAATCATTTTGAAAGCAGTGGATGACTAAAAATAGAGAGAAGGCTAGATCAAATTCGCGAGAGAAGTAAAGGAAAATTATGAACGGTCTTTGAGTCTTCAGGATGTATTTCAGATGGAAAAAAATATGACCTGAGTAGAGACTACAAAATATGCACAGTAAGTCACCCTGGCCAAGGAACATCCAGAAAGAGCTGGGACTTGAATTTAGAAGAGATTTTTTCTTTTTTTGTAGCTTCTATGACTATTGGAAGAAATTCCAAAGAGAGCCAAATGGCTGAAATCTGTACAATATCTTCTAGCTATTGGATGGCAGAGACATAAAACCCGGGACATTTTGAACTAATTTATTTGTATTAACAAAATTGCTAAATTAATGCTATCCTCTCCCTATGCTCATAGAAAAGGACATACTAAGTGAAAACACATGTAGAATAATGTGATTCTCAAGGATACCACAATCTTTAGAGATCATCTTATCTGATGTCTTATAAAAATTCATATTTAATTTGAGTGTTAATCATTACAGAAGTACTCATTCTAGTTGTAGTGAATTTGGAAGCTAATACAAATTCACAAATAAAAAAGTAAAAATTATCCTTCCGCCTACCACCCAGAGAAAACAATGGTTAATATTTTGGAATCACCTCAGTGTCATTTCCTTTTCCTTTACGCAAAAATATATTTATGTTTACAAATTTAGAACTGTATGGTTCGTACTGTTTTGTGACCTACTTTTGCACTTAGTATGTATTATGAAAAGAATTCCGTGTAATTAAATACTTTACAATGTGAATTTAATGGATTCATCCAATTCCATATTATGTGTACCATACATAATATAATAGTCCTTGCAAGCCTTTTAATTTATTGGTTGAAAACTGAGGCCCAGAGAGAAGAAGGCACTTGCTTAAGGTCACACAGCTGATTTGTGTCCCAGCCAGGATGAGAATTCACATCTCAGGCACCAAGTTTGGAGCATTAGCGATTGAGCACCTAAAGTCAAATTTTAATTTAGTTATTAGCTCCCATTTCCCCTCATGAAACCCAAAATAAACCAGCCAGTTTGAATTTATCTTTTGTTCTGTTGCCATACTAATGACTGCATTTGCTTAGCACT
The DNA here is from genome assembly GCF_003031525.2 of Neophocaena asiaeorientalis asiaeorientalis. Lineage (NCBI taxonomy): Eukaryota > Metazoa > Chordata > Mammalia > Artiodactyla > Phocoenidae > Neophocaena > Neophocaena asiaeorientalis. The sequence goes on from NW_020172779.1 coordinate 13,851,009, forward strand.
GATTTTGTCATATCTCTAATAACACTTTGCATACATTGCCTACTTTAATTGTCACAGCAACACTTAAAATATTATTATCGCTATTCTAGTAAAGCAGAAACTGAGACTCAGATGTTAAACGATACACTCCAACTCACAGATCTAGTGAATGGTGAAGGCTGGCTATCAATCCAGATCTCAACGAGGCTTTTTCTGTAGCTATCGTGCCCTCCTACATGCACTTACTTATAAATACTTGCCTCTAAGCTCCTTAAGTGTCTTATTCATCTGTGAATCTGCAGGGCCTACCAAAGCACACAACAAAGGTATGACACTTAAGTCCGAAAGCAAATTGTGCTTACAGGATGGGGAACACAAGGCTTACGGGTAACGGTGAGCAAAAATCATAGGGTTGTAGATAGATGACACTAGCGGATATAAAGTGGATGATGCAGATGTGTAACAGACACAAATTAGTACCTAGAATTTATAAAGAACCTTTACACTAATGGTGTAATATGATCCTAAATGAAATAATATTTCCATCAGTCACTCATTCATCTCACATTTCATTCAACAGACATTTAATTGGACACCTGCTGCCAGATACTCCACTAAGTGCCAAAAATATGAACATGAGTAATGGTCCTTGCCCTCAAAACTCCTATTCTAATGGAAGAGGAAGACATGGCAATTAAAGATTGGAACAGACAGAGATAAGTGCAAACAATGATAAAAAATTATGTGCACAGATTAGAAAATGAGGAATGATCAGAGTGGGCTTCCCTGAGCGGGGAGGGCCTTGAGTATGATGGGTTGGCGGGGGAGGTGTGTGCAGAATCTGGTACCCGGCACGTGGTTTCCTGTGGCTAGATTACGGGCTATAAATGGCGACCTGTGGAGCTGCAGGAGATAAGGTTGGAGGAGTCGAGGGGACTCCAGGGAGAGCTTGGACGTTCTTGACAAGCAGGTTGAACTTTTTGTTCCTTAGAGGCAATAGGGAGACCCTTAAGGATTTTAAGAAGGCTAATGTGTTGACCACATGGCTTTGACGGCTTTGAGGAGGGTGGATTGAGAGTGCAGGCTGGGGGATCAGGTAGGGTACAGCAGGCCAGAGATGGTAGTAGGGATATTTCTAGAACAGCAGTATTTGTGGTATAGAAGGGGTCACGTCTGACAATCATCGTTAGTATTCACCAAGAGCTTATGCTATGCCAGACCTTGTGCTAAGTTTCCACGATCACATTTGATGTCTCATATATTCCTACAACATAGGAACCATTATCATCCTCACTTTACAGATGAGAAAAGCAGGGCTTAGAGAGGTCGTCACTTTTAATTAATTTGCTCAAGATCACACAGTTGGTTGATGGTCGAGATGGCATTTGAATACAGGTGGTTTAGCTCCTAAACTTGTACTCACAAATGTCATGATGGAGTCGTCCCTGGAAGGGATGCTGAGGAGGATGACTCTTTAGGGGACACTGATAAGACACTGGGTGCCTCCCCTGTTTTGGGCTCAGTGTCGTCCGCGGAGACAGGGGGTTGTCAGGGAGGGGCCTCGTGAGACGACAGAGAGTCTGAGTATTTGGGGTCATCTCAGTGTGGATGCAGCCGGGCTGCCCTGTGCAAGGTTCTCTGTACTTTCCCAGGCACCTGACCCTCAGGAACAACCAGCAGAAATGCCCTGAACCAAGGTGAACTCCTACAGGGTTGGTTAAATTCCAACGGCATGAGCAGACGGAGGCTGCCAAACGGATCCACAGTTTGACTTCTGACCCGCTGGCTTATAGCGCAGCTGAGAGGGAAGGCTGAACGAACTCTTCCGTTCCTTATTCATTTAATTCTGTTGATAGCAGAGTGTGAGTGAATACAAGACTAACCGATAATTGACCTTGAGTCAGGAAGAAGCTGAGAAAAGCACTTGAATGTCAGCAGCAAGGAATTTGGGATTCTGCTTTACTCTTACAACCCTACTTAACAATTTAACTACCAGTTTTTCCTTAAGACCTCAAAACAGAATTCAGAACTAAACCTTTCTCCTAAAAATGAAGGAGGGGATAAGGATGAACAGATACTGATCACATACTATGTGCCAGGCACATCAGAGCCTCACGCAGTCCCGTACCAGAGTGTAGTTATGCCACTCCACTGACGGGTAAAGTGAGGTCCAGAGTTGGGAAGAGACTTTCCAATGCAACAGAGTCTGGATCTGAAGCCAAAGCCCTGGCTTGTTCCATTAATGCTGTGTTTTCCTCTGAATGAATAGATTTTAGATGGTTTAATTTTTATTTCTACTACCAACGTGGCCTATTTGGTTCATACATCTCTCGGCCGTCTTTTGTGCTATCTTCTGCTTGGCCGTGGGACATCTCTTGGCACTAACTATTTTACCTAATTTGAAACTGTTTTGACTTTCTTTGAACCCTGGGCATATGGTGAGAGATTCTTCATCTTGATTTAAGAGAGATGTATGCATTATTTACAAACATGGACTTTGGAGCCAGAAAGACCTGTGTTTGAATCCGGATCTGTTACCTACTGGCCATGTGCAACTGGGTAATTGTTGAACCTCTCTGAGCCTGTGTTCCTCAGATGGTTGCCGTGAGGGTTAAATAGGGTAGCGGATATAAAGTGGATGATGCAGATGTGTAACAGACACAAATTAGTACCTAGAATTTATAAAGAACCTTTACAAATCTAGTAAGAAAAACGCAAACCACCTAATAAAAAACCAGGCAAAAGACATGACCTGGAAGTTTACCGAAAATGGTCAATAAACAACAACAAAAAGGATGCACAAATTTACTCATGATCGAGGAACTACTATCGAAAATAATGAGATAAAATTCTCACTCAGGAATTCAATAAGAATTACAAGGACCGCTGCCTGTAAGAGAGAAATTGTTCCAATCTTGTTGGAGAGCCATTTGGCAATATTTTAAAATGTGGAAAATGCAGATACCCTATACTCCAGCTAGTGTGCTTTTAGATCTAAACCCCAGGAGACATTTTCAATGATGATCACTGAAGTACTGATAACCTTTTAATAGGTCAAAGGATGAACATATTTTGGGGGAAAGTGGGGGGTGGGGGGTGGGGGTGGGATGAACTGGGAGATTGGGATTGACATGTATACCCTTATGTGTATAAAATGGATGACTAATAAGAACCTGCTGTATAAAAACATAAAATAAAATTCAAAAAGAAAATGAAGCAGATCTGTAGATATGAAGCTGGATGGATCTAAAAAATACTATATTGCATGGCCACACAAGAATTTTATAAATAATTTATAATACAGACAAGACTAAATATATATAAAACACATGGATGGGAAGCATATATATTAAGTGCATTAGAAGTTGACTCTTGGGAGGAGGATAAAAGAACAATGCTGGGAAAGGGAACTTCAACAATATCTGAAATAACGTTATCCTTTTAAAAATGCAGAAAGAAACATGACTAATTGCTAGCATTGTTTATTTCCAGGGGTTGGTTCATAGATGTTCACATTATTAGCATCAGGCACATTTTCTGAGGCTTCTTGAACTATCTTAGCTTTTTTATTCATTTGCATTTTCGTTTTTTAATTAAAAAAAAACCTTTTGGCTGCACCGCGTGGCATGCGGGATCTTAGTTCCCTGACCAGAGATGGTACCCGCACCCCCTGCAGTGGAAGCACAGAGTCTTAACCACTGGACCTCCAGGGAAGTCCCTTCTTGAACTAACTTGACCTCATCTTTCTCTCAGCCTGTTGGCCACTTGCTCTGGTCTCAGTGAGACCAACGTGCTTCCCACCCCCAAAGCCAGTCAGCAACATGTTCAGTCTCTGGCTCTTTCCATCACTTCTGGCTCCCATGAAGCTCCATAAGGCAGTTGTGGGATCTGGTTTCCCCAAGGGCTGTGGAAATGGCCAGGTGATGTCACCAGCAAGTACATCCAGAGATGAACTGAGACTAATGGGAGAAAGAGGAGGGCAGCAGCCAGTAGATTCCTCTCCCCTCCTCTGTTTGTGACACTTCCCTACCTCATCACCTACCCAGAGATATTTCAATTGGTCAAATGAATGCATCTCCCAAGGCATCAGCTTTACAATTCACGGGGTCAGCACAACATGGCATTTGCTTGTGTTTGCTTCCCATCCTTTTCTTCTTCACGTCTCTTTTCCCTCAGTTTTGCTGCCCTGGGTTTGCATTAGCACTTCATGCTTGCCTCAGGCTCTGTTCTCTAAGGAATCTAGGCTAAGTTATTTTTTGGTATTTTTCTATATTTCAAAAATAACAAAATGCAAGGAGTATAGTAAATGCTCAATGCACAATGTCTGCTATTACTAATAGTGCTACAGCAAAATTATAATCAGACCCTACAAATCTTAGAGCTATTAAAGTTGAAGGAGTCATCAACTATTAGATCTGGGGAGACCTGAGCTATGGTTTAGTCCAAACTTTAATTCATTAATTAATCTGTAATGAATATATAGGATAAAATGGAAAACTAGGAATTTTGCCTAAACTGGTAATCCAGAGAGTGTACACAACAAGAAATATGTTGATATTCCTTAAGTCCCCAAATTTTGATAACTCTACCTCGATCGTTTTCCCAATGGTTCCATTTCCCACTGAAAGTTGAGCACCTTTTGAACACAGTGATGGGCACTTACTCTCCACTGTGGTTCAGGTTGTCATAGCGCAGAAAGAGTCCTGCATAGATGGTCTCGGTCAGCAGGGCATAGATGGCAATCATAATCAACAGAACAGCCAGCTTCAGGACAGAGTTAAGTCGGAGGAAAACCGCACAGGTCACCATGGCCAACACCCCCGTGAAGACGAAGTACTGGAAACAGAGAAGGTAGGTGGTCAGATTCAACAGGAATGTGGGAGGCTCACTCTCCTAGTCATGGATTCCAGTGGGTCTCTTTATACCGATGTTTGCTGAGCATCTCCATTTGGAGGTCTCAGGCCATCCTCAAATTCAACAGGTCCCAAGTTGAACTCATCACTTCCTTACCACCGCCCAAACCTCTGTTCCCTATTCTTGGGGGAGCCATTTGCACCATTCCTCAAGCCAGAAACCTTGGCCTCTCATCTTTGTTGCCTTTCTTTTCCCCCACATTCCACAGCCAGGTCATCCTAAGTCTGTAGATTCTACTTCCTTAAAAGATTGCACATCCATCCACTTTGCTCCTCCTACACTGTTTCTGTCTCAGCTCTCACCTACAGTTTGCAACAGTTTTTTGGCAGCTCTGTCAGCTTCTAGCTCCCAATCCCTACTGAATACACACTATTATCCTCCATCCAGTATTTCCACAACACAGATCTGATCATGTCACTCCTTAACTTGAAGTCTTTTCATTGCTCTCCATTCCCACAAATTATATTCTCCTTCCTGCATGGCAAAACTCTCAAGACCATCATATATCAGATTTCCTTTCACTTTCCAAATCCCAACATATGTTCCAGCCTCTCCCCCATAGGTCTTTCCCTGCTCTCCCGTGCCTCAGTGCTTTGCATCTCCAGTGCCCTGTTTCCCAAGTTTCATCCATGTGACTAAGCCTTACTTCTCTCACAAGCATTAGCTCAGGTGTCCTCTCCTCTGAGAAGCCTTCATGCATGTCTCCAGGTGCTTCTGGATACGGCCTCATTCCTCCATGGCATCCTTCACAGCCCAGCATAATATCTGCCACTCCGTATTTTTTTTGGGGGGGTCCACCCTGCACAGCATGTGGAACTTGCCCGACCAGGGATCGAACTCGTCCCCTGTGTGATGGAAGTGCAGCGTCAACTACTGGACCACGGGGGAAGTCCTGCCACTCCTTATTAGAAGTAGCTGCTCAATAGGCCAGTTGGGAACCACTCAAGGGCTATAATATTGGAGTGCCCCCAGGTGTCAATCTGCCCAGCTAGATTTCAGCCTTCTGTAGGAAGTGTCTCAACCCATTTCCCTTATAGGAGTATCCCATGTATCATTCTGGACGGTAGGTTTGGATTCTGAGTATCCAGTAGGAAAAAAGAATAAGACTTGCATTATCAAAGGCCCACTTGGTGGCGGTACTTCGATCTTTATACACACTGTCTTCTCTTCTAATTTTCAAAGTAACTGGTCAAGATGGGAATCATAATTGCCATTTTACAAGTGAAGAAACTGAGGCTCATACAGCTTAAGCAAATTGTTCAAGTTCTCATAACTAGAAAGTGGCACCTAGGATATCTGGGTACAACCTGTGCATGTAAACGTAACTCTAGTGGGCATACTGGGCTTAATCATTTCTAAAACCCATTCCAGCCTTGTTATGCATGGTTCTTTCCAACAATTGGTTGTCTTCCCTCTCCTATTACACTAAGAGACAATTTCTGTATGGGCAGAGGCAGAAGAATTTCTGGAAATCCCAGAGCAACTACTGAAGGCATGATTGCTGACTTTTTAAGTCAAGCTGACTCACTCAGGCCTACTTACAACAAACAGTGATATCAACAAATATGGACAACACCCTGAATAATTTTCCCCCCTGAGGGCAAAGGACCAGTGCCTTTGTGGTGCACTGGGGTGGACTCAGAAATGAATAAGGCACTGCCCTGCCCTTAAGGGGCCCAGTGTTTGGGGAGTCCTTTACTTTTGTCTCTTCCTTTCCTAACAAATCCAATTATGTCCTTGTCTCCAATAGGATGATAAGCGTTCTTCAACTCTCCTTTAAGATCTTCCCTTGGCAAGATTTTTAGGTTAACTCATCTTGATGCCTCTGTGAAGGAAGCTGTGAGTGAAGTGAGCAGGCAATAATAAGTTCATTGCTCAGAGTTTATTTTCTCCATCCAGAGAAACTCCCAAGATCTTCCATTTAAACAAATGGAGGAAAGAGGAATAGATCTGAGGGGTCCTGTTTCGTTGTTACCTGCATCGAAACAAATGGTCATGCATGACTTTGTCGATGCAAATTATGAATCACTTATTAGGTCAAAAGTCATTGAAATGATTGTGCTCTTGGGCAAAAACTTACGAGGGCACAACAGTGAAATTTAAAAACTGTAACCAGCATTTATTGCATGCATGTCATAATCACGGCATGGTGCTAGGCACTGGGAATTCAAAGAGACGGCCCAGGTCTACAGGAACTCACGGTCTAAAATGTGAAATAGACAAAAATGCCAATGGTAGCATCCTGTGGAAAATGATCTTTCAGGAATGTGATCCAATGTGATGGGAATACAGAGGCAGAAGGAGTACATTCTGTCTGGAGGAAGCAAGTTTGGAGAAGGCTTTATAGGAGACCTGAGTTTGAACAGGATCTCAAGGATGGATTGCATTTTACGTGACAGAAAATGGAACAGGAAGAACATTCTGGGAGGACAGAATGGAGGGAACTGAAAGGTATAAAGGAACAAAGCTATAGGAGAATGAATTCCTTGGGTACATTAGAGAATCATAAAATTGATCCTAAGTAGAGCTAGTAACACAGGCAGGCAGGTTTCAAATGTGTTGCCCTCCTTTCTCTACCAAGACTTCTGAAAGTGCAATAGCTAAATAGTCACACATTTGCACAGTGGTTGAACGGATCTTCCTCTTTTTGTGGCCTCAGCCAATTGTGTTAGTGTGCTCTTGCCAATCCATTGAAAGGAATCACCCCACTCACTGCCTTGCGTGGTTTAGGCAACTTTCTACTTTAAAGTATGAAGCTGAACCTTCCCGTGATGCTGTAAACCACAAGACATCAAAGGAATGCGGCCCCTAGAAAAATACCATGAGGAGCTTCTCATCTGTTTCTTTTGTGCCTTGAATGAATAGTGTGGGTGGGACCAGGAAATGGGAGAAGAACAGAAGTGTTACCACTTTGTGAAAGCTTTGTGGAAACCCTTCTCTTTCAGCTGGGTCTGGACCCATCAATTGCATGCTTCCTATAACTTGGGAGGGTGCTGGATTCAATGCAATTCCCAAGTTTCTGTTAAACAACGAATAGTTTCTGTGTTCTTTTAAGTTACCCCAGGAACTCAGAAGGTCCACAGCTCCTAGAGTGTCCCTTGAATGGACCCTAGGTATAGGGGTTCATAGGTGTGATAAGGCAGGAATAGGAGGCAAAGCCACATTGCAAAAACTCTTGCATGTTTCACTGAGAAGTGTGTACTTTACTCCACAAGGAGCCATGAATGGGTTTCATGTTTGTAGTGGATTCATTAGCTCAGTGCTTTAGAAATAGGTTGTGGAAGGGAAGACTACAAGATGGATTGTAATTACAGGAGAAAAGCTGGGCTTCACTGGTGGCGCAGTGGTTGAGAGTCTGCCTGCCGATGCAGGGGACACGGGTTCGTGCCCCGGTCCGGGAAGATCCCACATGCCGCGGAGCGGCTGGGCCCGTGAGCCATGGCCGCTGAGCCTGCGCGTCCGGAGCCTGTGCTCCGCAACGGGAGAGGCCACAACAGTGAGAGGCCCGTGCACGGCAAAAAAGAGTGGCCCCCGCTCGCCACAACTAGAGAAAGCCCTCGCACTGAAATGAAGACCCAACACAGCCAAAAATAAATAAGCCCCTGAAAAAAAAAAAAAAAAAAAAAAAAAAAAAAAGAGAAAAGCTGAAGATTTAAGGACAAGGTAGGAGATCTACCCAGTAGACTTAAAGGTCTTGGCTTACACCTAAGAGATAAAAGGTGATTTGGAGGTGAGGAAAAGAGAATAGTCAGAAGTGGTGCTAAGATTCCCAGCTTGGATTAAACTACTAAGAAAAAAACAACAGAAAAAGGATGGGGGAAAGGGAACAGGTTCAGTTTTAGGCCCCTCAAGCTTCAGGCACCAAAGGGATGATTCAGTAAGGACTCTTGTGAGCATCTACAAACACAAGGTTGCAGTTCAGAAGACATTTGGGGTCTCGAGACACGCATTGTTCACCTGAGCTCACAGGTGTGGAAGACACCACCCAAGAAGAATATAAAGAATAAAGACAGAAGAGAGACTAAACTTCAGAGACTATCATGTTTGAGGGGCTGTGGAGGAAGAGAAGTAAGGACATCGATTAGGGATTGTTGGGGGCGTGAGGAGGGGAATTAGGAGATAGTAGTGAGAAAGCATATAATCCAAAGAAGAAAAATCCCCACAGACAAAGGTTTTGCGAGGAACATTTAAACGGTAACAGAGAAAATATTTTCAAAATAATTTACAACTGGAAAGAAGGACACAGAATTTTATATATACTATAATTACAACAATGCAAAATATGTACACAGATATGACACAGCATTCAAATGAATTACTGCTCTCTGTAATGTCCTTTAATCTGATTGTAACAAGCTATACCAAATATATTCAAATGTATTCCCAAGGACTCCATATCCCATTTAGTAATGGGGTTCTCTGCTTCTTCCTAGATCTTTTAATGATGAAAAATAATAATGCCAGGATTTATATGAGAAATGTTAGATACTGGGCAAAGTTTCCAGCAATCTTTTAAGAAAAGGAACAGATAAGCTATGTATTCTGAGGCAAGAAGACACCCAATATTGACACTTTTTTTGATCAGAAAAATTAAAAGATTGGATGCTGTAATGGGTGTCAGCACTTGGGTGCCCTAGTTAGGAAAAAAAGGTGCCCAAATTAGGAAAAAGATACTATGTATAAATAGACAACTGACGGGAACATAACTGTAGAGCACAGGGAACTCTACCTCACGTTCTGTGGTGTCCTAAATGTGAGGGAGATCCTGAAGGGAGGGGATATATGTACATGTACGGCTGATTTATTTTGCTGTGCAGTAGAAGCTAACACAATATTGTAAAGAAACTCTACTCCAACAAAAAGTAATTTAAAAAAGATAGGGGTAGGGGATTAAGAGGTACAAACTGCTATGTATAAACCAAATAAGCTACGAGGGTATATTGTACAGCACAGAGAATATAGCCAATATTTTATAATAATGTTAATTGGATTAGATTTTGAATCACTATGTTGGATACCTGAAACTAATATAATATTGTAAATTAACTGTACCTCAATAAGAAAAAGAGGTTGCAGGCATTTTGGTAACTAGGTTGAAATATAGGTAGAAGAAGATGGACTAACATCTTCAGTGAAGATGTTACGTGGTTAGAGGTTCTTATATTAGGTGAATTCTAGGTAAGATGGGGGATCGACTGGGGTGAGGATGCCTATGCATTGGGCTAAGTTAGTGGAAGACAGGTGCAATGACAATAACTAAGCATTTTGTTGGCGTGTGTTCTGAGCAAGATACTCTAGGAATGACCTTATTATGCTTCACCTTATTTAATTCTTAAAATGACCCAAGGGCAGGTGCTATTCTCATGCCCATTTTACAGAAGATGGACAAAGTACCGTAACACTTCTCTGCTTCTTAATACTCAAGGTTTTCTTCTCTCAGATGATATATTGAGTTGGGAAATTACAAATTAAGAATTTCTTCTAAGTCCGTACTGAAGAAAATTGGAGTCCCATGTCTTGACCAAGTGCTAAGGGGAGCAATAGTCTGTTTCCTTGAAGTGAGCATTTAACAAACTAAACCACGCATTCGGTTTTCTACATTCGGTTGATTGAGGACCTGCCGGGCAGCAAGAATTGTTCCAGGCTGGAAGGCACCATCCTAATGCCAGGACATTGTCATAATGCATCGTAAATTACCTTAGCTCTACATGCCCATTTTCCTTTTAGAGGAGAAGGAGGAAGAAGAATTTTACACAATAACTCAAAGAAGGGCTTGAGCATCTGCCCACACGTGTACTATATACTGGAGTGTCTGTACCCATTTGGTTGCTGCCAAAATCCCATGGCATCATGAACTCACGGAACAAGAAGGAAAGAGAGCAGATAATTTTGGGGAGTCACTGTCGTTCAAAGAAAAGATTCCAACTTCCTGATTCACACAAAATCTAACTCTTTGCAATTGCAAGTCTGGGTACAAGCAGAACAGCGAAGGGCACATGGGGCAACGACAGGGCTTCTCCGCCTCTCCCTGAGCTCTGACCCCTCTCGTGGCCCAGGAGTGAGGCTGGCATGAACCTGGGGCCACCCCGGGTGCTGAGTGGAGATAAATGACCTGACCCTCCAAGCTGTTTCCTGGTTGTATTAGGCAGGGGAAAGGGAATTGTGTGTGTGTGTGGTGCTCTGGTACAATCTTACTCTGTTTTGGCTTGTTCTAGATCCTGGCTTCCATGGTTGACCTCCCCTTTCCTCCCCAATACTAGAGGAAGAATGATGAATGCTCTCTAGCACCTTAGAGTTACTAACTTAGATCTGCTGAAACTGCATTTAAATTCCACGAGCAGATGTGCTGATGTCTGTGTCTGACTTGGGTTGAGGGTGTACTCTTCTGGTTACTTCCTAGAAGGGACTGCAGCTCCAGTCACTATTTTTACCTCATAATAATGCACAGAAGGACATAGCTATGTTAATGATGTCCACAAATGATGACTCAGTATAACTATGAGGCAAAACTGAATCAATGAGCAGGCAAATAGACATTTCTTACGGAAAGACATCACTACCTAATTTGTTTTTAATATAAGAATGATGCTTCTTCTGATGATTGTTATTGGTCGATTCAACGTAGTCACCTTGGGGGACTATGTGCTTATCCTGACCACGCATCTTTGATGACTGAGCTCGGATCTCTGTAAATTATCTTCAGAGTCCGTTTTTGAAAAACACCAAAAATGCATCTCTCTGTATTTGATTCCTAAACAGTGATGTCTGGCCAGATCACTCATCTTGGTGACTTTCAAAAATTAAATTTGTTCCCAGAGGATAACGACCGGACATTGTTGAACATACCTAGGAAGCATACGCTTTCAGCTAAGAACAATTAGCAAAGAGGACCATGGTGGCATTGTCTGAGTACGTGCATACTCTCCAAGGCCACTCCCTTGGCCTGAGCAACAAGTGAGGGTCTGGAAGGGTCTGGCTCCCTGAGAATGATCCAACTCATGGTGGTCACCCTTTTGTAAATAACTGATAGGAGATTGGTATTGCTATGAAACTGTGGCCTGTTCGGATTTTTAGTCACATGGTATACACGTGATTATGTAGATAATCTCATGTTTAGAGCATAAAGTCTTGCGCATTTAAAAAAAAATTGTTACATCCCTATCTTCTTCCTTAAATTCAAATCTCTTCTTGGGCAGGCACTATTCACTCTTAGTTACCAAAGTCTTCAAGAAAGAGAGGGAGAGAAGAAGCTAACATTCAATGAATGTTTTATGTATATTATCTCTACTTGTCACCCAACCAATCTTATAAGATAGGTAGTAGTATTATTAATAATCCCATTATACAGATGAGGAAACCGAGGCTCAGAGAGGTTAGGTGACTTGCCCAAGGCTACACAGCTAGTAAATGGCAAAAGAAGAGTGCTTGCTCACTCTATGTCACCACACAGCCTCTGTCATTCAAGCCTATTCTGTTTCCCAGGCACAATTAATGTCCTTAAAGCCTTGGAATCTAAGCTTCAGTGAGATGGGAATGGTTTTTTGGATCATACTGTGTTATTACGGCTTTTGGCACTTTGTGGGGAAAGGCAATTCCAAAAATTAATTATTTGGGAGAAAACAAAATGATCTCCTCTGTGTATTTAGCCATAACCTAAAATTGGCTCAGTGTAGAAGCAAAATGAGCTTATATAAGATCCCTCTGTTCAACTACGAAAAGTTCTGAAATTACAGTGGAGTTGTTTGACACTTATCCTTTGTTTGAATTATTTGGTGGGACTGCCACTGTGGAAGCTTGGGAAAATCTAATTTTATCCTGAATACTTGCTGGGGATTTTAGACCACAGTGAATAAATTGTCCTTTAAAATCACTTAAGGTTCTGATTCCTACCTGAGGAGTTAACCAGAGAAATGAAGGCAAGAGTTTAGGGGAGCATCAATTTGTACAGTCACTTTGGGAATTAAAAAAAATCTGCTTATTTGCTTTATTATCACTGATTCTCTCTTCTCTTTTCATTGTTCCTCTTCTTCCTGCTTTTTTGCTCCTTTTTGCTTTTTCTCCCTTTTATCGTCCTCTTTGAACTCCCCCCTTTCTTCTCTCATCTTCATCATCATCATCAAGATGACTGATGTTTAATGAGCATTTATTTTGTACCAGGAACTATAGTAAGTGTATACATATATTCTATCAATCTAAGTCTCGTGACAACCCTGTGAGGCAGGCACAGTTGTTATCCCCGGGGTGGAAATGAGGCTCAAAGAGCTTCTGTAAGTTGCTCAAGACCACAGTTATAAGCATCAGAGCTGCCATTTAAGCCAAAATGTTCTGACTACAGGTTTCTAACAGACTCTGTAAATCTGCTTCCCTCTTGTCTTTCTCTGTCTGTCTGATTCCTCTTTTGTACTTAACTTTTTAAATGGCTTTATTGAGTTATGACTGACCTACAGTGAACTGCATATATCTAACGTACACAATTTGACGAGCTTTAGTATTTGCATAAGTCGGTGAAACCATCACAATCAAGAAAATGGACACTTGCATGAGTTTCATTGTATCGGTGAAACCATCACAATCAAGAAAATGGACACTTGCATGAGTTTCATTGTATCCCTTTATAATTCCTTCCTCCCACATCCCAAGCCAGGAAACCACTGATTTCTTTCTGCTATTACGTATCAATTTGCATTTTCTAGAGGTTTAGGTCAGTGGGACCATGAAAATGCATACTTTTGTTTTTCTGGCTTACTTCCTTCAGCATAATGATCTTAGGATTCATCCATGTTATTGCACATATATCCATAGATCATTTCTAGACATTTGGGTTGTTTCCAGTTTTTGGCTATTACAAAGAAGACTGATATGAACATTCTTTTCCAATATAGAAATATAACTTCATATTTTCTAATATAAGATATTTCTCATTATTTCTTTAAACAAGAAGTTTATTAAGCAACAAAATGCTTGACTTGAAGGGAAAACTACGTAGGACTCATTTCTTTTACAGTAATTTATCCCTACTTAAAGACTGATTGCCCTATATGTTTATTTCATTATCTGATTGGATTTATTTTCATTTTTGTAATACACACACACACACACACAAAGTTTGATCTTAAAAAGAAAGAAGAAAAGTCTTCTTAGACTTTCAGTCTTTTAAGATTTTTTTAGGAAGAACTAGAGCAGCATATAATCTAGGGATAATTATTGTATACTACTGCAGCAAGACTCATCCGATTGCTCTACTTAATGTCCCATGAATTATGATGTTTTTCAGTCTGGCTGGTGGGAAAAGACACTATTCCCAGCCCCGTGTGAGCGCTGGGCACTAATACTTTCAGATGGTTCTTTCCCAAGCATTGCTTAGCTTCCTCACATGCATGCACTGATCGGACCCTCTGCAGATCTCTGAGCTTTTCTCTGTCTCTGCAACTCTCTTCTCTCTGGTAGTGAGTCCTACAAACTCTAGCCACCTTGGTCCCCCCAGATTCTCGGCTCTGTCTCCTCAAATCCGGGAGTTGCACAGGGTTCCATGTGTGTTCTTCCAACCTGAGCCAGTCTGAAAACAAGATCTCTTAAAGCAAGATACATGGGACTTTCCTGGCTGTCCAGTGGTTAAGACTCAGCACTTCCACTGCAGGGGTGTGGGTTCGATCCCTGGTCAGGGAACTAAGATCCCACATGCCACATGGTGTGGCCACAAAATTAAAAAAAAAAAAAAAAAAAGAACAAGATACAGCTCTGGCAATCACAGGGCTCACTTAATTTGCTTCTTGTTTTTCAGGAATTGCTGTCCTTCAATACCTGATGCCCAGTGTCTTGAAAACTATTGTTTCACGTATTTATTTATTTATTTTTAAGCTGTTTCAGGTGGCAAGGCAAATCTTGTCTCTTCTACTCCACTGGAAATACATCTTTTTTAAAAGGAAAACTATTAAATAGACTGTGGGCTCTGTCCCGTGCTGGGCCCTTAAGGTAATGTTGAAAACTATACAATATTGTCTTTTCTCCTTAAAGCAATTTATAAATTTGAAAGGTTGGAAAAAAATGTTCTAGTTAGATAAATAAATTATAGAAAGGATGGAGTGAGGGTACTAAGATGATGCCTTAAGGATATGTGAGCTGGCAGGAAGAAATCTGAAGGGATTGGGTCTACTTGAAAACGAGAGGCTTGCAGCTGGCTAGGACCTGAATTCATGGGGGAGAAATGGCAGAAAATGCCAGGATACAAAGACGCAGATGATTATCCTTCTAGGGAAAACTGGTGCTCAGGGACCCTTTAAAACCATAGCATACTCTGATTGCTCTTGCAAATACAGTTGACTAGTCATTCAAATGTGCCAGAGCATAGACTAAAGGGGCTCGATTGTAAAATGAAGGTCTTCCCATTGAGCCTCCCGAGAACCACATTCTGGTGTTTGAGACGATGGGAATGGTTTGTGCACGTGCCTGTCATTCACTTTACAAACCTATGTCTCTTCGCTCCCCTCTTAGACTAGCTCTCAAATCGTAGTTGGGACACCGCTTTCTTCACGGTCGTTTCCTGTATCTTCACTCTTTTTTAGTAATTGGCAAGCTCCAGTTCAGAAATAAACTATACTTTATACCATATATGATGACAGCCTCTCATGTTTATGTCACATCATCCAGCTTAGTCAACTGCTTCCGGCCTGAGAATCGTTTCTCACGGGTGAGGTGGAAAGGTCTGCTATACAGATGAGGAAACCAAGGCTCTGAGAGATGAAGTGATTTGCTTGGGGACACACACTTGTGAGTGATGGGAGGTGGTTGTGCAGATTAAGCCTTTTAGAAGGTTTGAATGTTTGATTCCTTCTAGTTTGGTAGACAAATCCTTAGGGAGGGAAGCACGGCCATATATGTCAGGATGGCAAATGGTGGGTCAAACCAGGTTGCTGTAGTAGCTGGTGATGGAGAGTCCAGATGCCCACATTTTAGGCCAGTGGGTTTCCTGCACCTGATGGGATGTTGGGAGCTGGCGAACTTTGTCTGACAATAAGCCAGATAGCAAACATTTTTGGCTTAGTGGGCCACACCACCTCCGTTGTAACTACTCAACTCTACCGTTGTATTATTATACAAGCAGCTGTAGACATTGCTAACACATGAGTGTGTCTGTGCCCCAATCAAACTTTATTTACAAAACAGGTGGCAGGTGGAAACTGGCCTGTGGCCATAGTTTGCTGACCCCTGGGCAAGATGATCCTTTGTCTGTGGGAGGAAAATATTAAAACTTGGACTCATTTATTTTATCTCACTTTTTAACATTTCTATTTTATGAGTATGTTTCATAATGTACATGGTATGTTAGTACAGTGGTATAGGTGTGTAACTTATAAATATATATTGATGGTGCAAGCTCTAAACCTTTTTACTTAGTAAATAAATCACAGCTGACATTTAATCAGCAGATACTTTGTGTAGGTGTTGCTCTAAACACTTTACATGGATTAAGTCACTTAATCCTCACAACAACCCATCAAGACGGTATTACTTTCATCCTTATTTTGCGGAGGCACAGAGATGAAGCTATGTGATCCAGAAGTTTACCCACCCCTTTCTTAGGACGGGGAAATCCATGCGTCATGTGGTCCTGAGTTTGGGAGTTCAAGTTTGGGGCCAAGGGTATATATCAAGTGTTGATTCAGAGGTCCAGATCAGTACTTCACAAACACCAACTTCACGTCAGACCACATGTTAGAAACTCAACGTTTGCCACCTCATCGAGGTAGGCACTGCGAGAATATGATATTCTTTAATTCCACAATCACTGTGTGAAGAAGGTATTATTTTTCCCACTTTACAGATGAGGAAGCTGAGGTTCAGAGAGAGTATGAACGGATTCAAGATTCTACTGCTACCAAGTAAAGGGGCTCAACTGGGAGTGAAATCCAGCGTTTGCCTAACTCTAAATGTCTGATTCTTGGCCAACTTACTGCCCCTTGGGACACTCCTCATGCCCTCCAAACTGAGAAGTTCTCGGGGAGCTGGTGTCCCACAGAGTCTACAAAATCGGAGCCCACTCATTACTTGGTGGGAGAGTCCCAGAGCACATGGTCTGCCCCACACAGCCCTGAAACCAGAGCCAGTCCCATCCTGCTCAGGACTTCCTTAGGAACAGCCTGGTTCTTCCCTAGGGACGGAGCCTGGATTCATAAGTATGAGCTCAGGAATAAGCCAGATATGGTTTGAATTGCAGTACTAAGTCTTAATAACTGAATTAATAAGGGAGGGACAGAAAGGGAGGAAGAATGAAGAGAAATGAGAAAGAATGGAAGCCAGGCATGAGTAGCACTGAGCAAGCTACTTTCTGAGCCTGAGTTTCATTACCTACAACATGGAGGTGGTCATAGCATCCTCCACATATCCTGAAGATTTAACGATGTTATGCATATCAAGTAGATACTCTATATCTGGGGTCAGAGGTGAGGCTTTCTGTCCTCTTCAGAACATTTCTCAGACCAATTCTGGGGCCAAGGTGAGATAACAGAGAGCCTTTCCTCCACCACACATTGGAGGGGGTCTCAGAGAATAAAAACCTACCCAAGGTCTTCAAGGTATAGGGTTAGCTGGGGCCTACTGGGACGTCCCAACTGTCTTCCCTCCTGACCCAGAACTTATATCCCAATATGTGAAGATCTGGGTCATGGCTTAACAGAGCCAAAGACTGTCCTTTGCCTGACCCCCTAAACTGACCCCAAGGCCCAGGGCCAGACCAGTAGCTCTGTGGCCAAGAGAGGGTCAGACTTACAATATGATGGTGAGTGTCCTGTTGGGATACCTCCTGAGTTTGTGATGCTCTGGGCATTTTCTATACCACTTTGATTTACGTTTAGCTGTTGTTTTCTGCGCTTGTGATTTACTAGCTTCCTTCCTTCCTTCTATTTCCTCTTTCTTCCTTCCTTTTTCCCTCCTTCCCTCCTTCCTTTCTTTCTTCCTTCCATCCTTCCTTTTCCAGTGCAGCGAACATTGAGCGATAACTGTGCCCTGCCCTGTGTTGGAGATAACAGCACATTCTGCTCTAGGGCTTTAAGACGAGTTACAGGAAATGAGAAGGGAAGAGAAGGAAAAGGGAAAGAGGAAAGTGGATGGCGGGGAAAGTGCAGAGAAAGAAAAGGAGGAGGGAGAATAAGGAAGAGAGAAACGGGAAGGAGAGGCAGAGGAGCGAGCAGGAAAGAGGCAGAGGGAGAAGCAGAAGATACAGGAGAGGCAGAGGAGGGAAGACGGGCCTCTGGAGTGCTAGCATGTCTAAGGCCCTCAGCCAGTCCTGTTCATCTGGAGCTGTGGAGATACCTAAGCCCCAGTCTCGCCAAGGGGAGCTCGTGAATAAATACCTCTGGGTAGGAGCAGATATCTGTAAACACAGCTGAGGAATTGAAAGTCAGGTTCTTCAAGGGTATCGACTTGTCAAAATCACACCACAGCTGCGGATTAAGAAAAAAAAGAACAACAAGAAACAAACAAAAAAAAAAACACAGGAACAACAAAGTCAGTGTAAGCTGGAGACGGAGTCCTCTGCTACCGCTCTTGGGTTTCGGCAAATGCCTGGAGCAGCCAGGCCCTAGAGGGGCTTGATTTCAGAATTCAGTGCCAGCTGGGATTATTCCTTTCATTTTAAAGAAAGTACTGGCTCAGAAAAAACATCTGCAAGCCAGTCACGAAACCTGGGTAAGACTGCTCTGTTGACCCCCTCCCAGAGGGTCACTGGAGTGGGGCTTTGAAGAGAGAGCCAGGTGGCAGGAGCAAAGGTCTGGGGAACACTCACAGCCTGTCTCCACGTCAACAGCTGGGCAGATTCGAGGGATCCAAGGGGGCACGCTTTCCAGAAAGACGCTTAGTGTCGGGGAGGTGGGCATTTCCTAGGCCAGAAATTGCTGTAGGAGATTCTGTGGCACTCAGAAAAGCATAGCTACCGGTGGCCGAGTGCCCGTGCTGTGCCAGATACTTTGTACAAAAAGGCCTCACAACCACCTTGTGATGTAGCTACTACTTTTATCCCCATTTTACAACTGAAAAATATGAAACTCTGAGAAGCAAAGTAACTTGTCCAGGGTTGCCAAGCTGGTAAGTGGTGGAGCTGAGATTTGAACGCAGGTCTATCTGACTCCAAAGCCTCTGAACTTCCACTCCACTGTGGCACGGTTGGCCCCAGAGGTAACCCTGACCTAGAGTCATTGGGTTTATTTCCAAATCCTGCACCCCAGAAACATCTGATTCATCAAGACTTGAGATCCTGGCTACGACTTGGCAGTCTGTGATCAATGATCCTAAGTACTTCCATTTTCAGTTGCCATAATCTATAAACTGTTCATTAGGTGATATATTTAATTAGATTATGGTTTCCCTTTTCTTTGGGGATTTCCCTCTTTCTTCATAGACCCCTTTACCACAAGGCCAGCCGCAGAGCTTGAGCGACATATACTCTAAGTAATTATTGGGCCAATCTGGACAATGGATTTCAGGCAGTATAAACCTCCAACACAGGGGCTGACAATTGTGGGGTTCACAGTTCGGGTCCCTGAACACTTGGAGACCCTCCCTTAGGCCCAAAGGGCACAATGATGGTTTCAGCCACAAGACGATGCCTCAACTAGCCTCCCTCAATGTTCAAAACCTGGGATCAGATAAATCTCTCCTAAAATCTAGATCCCTAAATCATGGACAACACGGACTATTTGGATAGACACAGATAATGCCTAGAGCGACTATGTTACCATTCTAGAGAGAAAATGAAATCAGTAAAGCGTGGATCACCAAATTAAAACAATGATAAATACGGCAGTTGGAGATTCATCCGAGTTCGATGTGTCACATCCAATGTGAACTCTTAGAACGTCATAGGTAAGATGCTCAACCTTCCTGAAATGCAGTTTCCTCATCTGTTACATGGGAACGATAATACCTACCTGTGGCACACAGTAGGTGCTCAATAAATAAATGACAGCTATTTATTCCCATTCCCCCACTCCCACTCCCAGAGATACAATTTGGCATATGAGAACGAGCGTGAGTCATGGAGTCAGACAGACCTTAGTAGCAAGTTATTTCATGTCTCTGAGCCTCAGTTTCCTCAGCCATAAAGTGGGGATAATGAGACTTACCTCACGGGGTTTATGGGAGGATTAAACATGAAAAACACATACAGCTCCTCCTTCAGTGCATGGCACATAGCAGGTGGGAACTTAATAAGCAGTAACTCTTATTTAAAATTATGATTCACTGGCCACTGAAAGTACAGAAACTTAAGGGCGTTTGGAGCTCCTTTAGAGCAAATAAACTCCGCCACTGGGAAAAAGACAGTTTTCCACCAGGAAAATGCACAGTTCTGACAGTTTAGCCACATCTTCCTTCTCTAACCCTGAGCTTGGGGCTGGACCAAGCACATGAAGATAACTAGTACCAAGGAAGGCAAGGGAAGAAGCGGCAGGTTCCGTAAACTCTTAATTCCTGCTACACACTAGATACCAAAGGGCTTGGAATGCTTACGATATTTACGATGGCGCCCAGGAAATTAATCAAGATGGACGCAAAGATGATGACATTCCTGGCCAAATAGGTCTCGTTAATCCAACAGCAAGTTTTCCGGAGGACCAGGGGCAAACACTTATAATCCTCCGCTGTGGTGATGAGGACCAAAGCCGAGTGCAGCATAATCAGGATGGAAAACTGGATGGCCATTGGCATCACCCTGCAGGGAAACACAGAACGTCGGGTCACGTGGCATTGATCGTGTGATCCCCTCTCGATGGGCAACCCTGGCAATCACATTCATGATCGCCCTTTCCCACTCCTTGCACCCTGTAATTCCTCTAAAGCTCTGTTTGTTCAAGAAAGGGCTATTAACAGAAGACTTTTTAAACCGATCAAATCCATCCCTAGAATATTCTATTGAGAAACTTGGCAATGAGCATCAAACGTCTGGCTTGATCTATTGCTTCTGCCCATTTTTTCCCACTTCTTGCCTCGTTCCTCTTTCTCACTAGGCAGCTGCTGCCCAGGCAACACACCACTGGAATTCCATCTCAGCACTCCGGCTGTGGGAGAGACCCACACGCACTCTCCCCTTCAAGGTGGGTTTTAGGAAGCATTCTCCCTCTAGGCTGCTCGGATGCCAAGAACTGAACTTGGCACCTCTGCACGTTGCTCAGTTTCCTTAGTGATCATCACAGTTTGCAAAGACTATACTATGTGCCGTGTGGGACGTGGGTACGTAGAGCTCATACTTGCCCAAGGCTTCAACATCACAACCAACTCTACATCTCAGGCTTCAAAGCTCGGTCCTGTGGTAGCTCCTGCCTATTGGGCACCTCTGTTGGGTGTCAGGCGGTGATCTAAAACCCCATCTCTGGAGGCATCTGCGTCTTCTCCTTATCAGCCAACTTATCACCAGGATTCTCCCTGGGAATTTATCCCTTGCTCTCTATTCTCTGTCCAGCCACTTGTGTCCTTGGCTGGCACCGGTCATTTCTCTACCTCTCTTTTAGCCAAAAAACTGCTGCATGTTACATGGTGCCCTAATGGACACGGTGGGAGATTTTATATCCGTTCC
The DNA here is from genome assembly GCF_003031525.2 of Neophocaena asiaeorientalis asiaeorientalis. Taxonomy (NCBI): domain Eukaryota; kingdom Metazoa; phylum Chordata; class Mammalia; order Artiodactyla; family Phocoenidae; genus Neophocaena; species Neophocaena asiaeorientalis. The sequence goes on from NW_020172779.1 coordinate 13,872,466, forward strand.
TTCCTCTAAAAAGTGAAGCTCATTCATTTGGCTTTAATGAGTTGACTGGAGCTCAATAAATGTACATTTAGTGAATGAAGTTGAACCCACCTTCTTCTAATGCTACCTCTTCTTATCCTCTTGCCGGAATTTTCTTATTATTAATAACACTAGCGTGAGTACTGTATTGAACTCTGATTATGTGCTAGGCACTATGCTAATCACTTTATATACAATACCTCATTTCCATTCCTCAGAACAAACCTAAGAGGTCTTTTGATCTCTTTTTTCACATGAAGATTTAAGGCTCAGAGAGGAGTAACTTCCCAGGGGTTACTGAGTTGGTAAGTGTTAGAGCTAGGATTTAAAGTCCACTCTGCTATTCTAATCATTTTGGTGAGTAATGTATGTCCCATATTTGCAGTAATCTTTTTTGCTTCTGTGGTTTCATTGTGACATTTATTCATTCAACAAGCTTTCTTCCTAGGTAGGCATCAGGGGTACCAGGACGAGAGACACATCTTGCCCATCTTCTAGGAGATCATAATCTAGAGGGGAATATGGATATACAAATGATGAACTATTATATGTTATGTTATGATATAGAAAAGGTTATAAACAAACATCTTTTAGAAAATAAGAAAGGAAATCAAGGAAGGCTTCACAGAAGAGGTGACATAGGGGTTAGGTCTTGGAGGTTGAAGAGAAGGAGTTTTGGGAGGAAAGACTGGGGAATGTGAACAAAGTAACAGAAGAATGGGAGTGACCAGTGTGTTTAGAGTTTTTCAGTGAGCCAGGTGGTGAGGCTTTGGGACTGGAGAACAAGTGGTCCAATAAATGCTGTGCGAGAGAGCTCTGCCTGTAGGCAATGCGCTGATACTTAAGATGTCTAATCAGGGAAGGACATGATCATATCTGTGAGTGTGAAAGACAAGTGTGGTGGGAGGTGGTGGGACTGAAGAGGAGAGAAAGTATTTAGAAGGTTAAATAGTTGAGGCCTGAATTAACAAGGAAGGGACATAGGGTAACAGCCCTGATAATTGGGATGTTCAAGGAACTATGTGGAGGTAATCTATTTATTTATTTATTTATTTTTGGCTTCGTTGCTATGCAAAGGTTTTCTCGAGTTGTGGTGAGCAGGGGCTGCTCTTCATTGCCAAGCATGGGCTTCTCATTGAGGAGGCTTCTCTTGTTGCAGAGAACAGGCTCTAGGCATGCGAGTTTCAGTAGTTGTGGTCTAGAGCCTGGGCTCTAGAGCGCAGGCTCAGTAGTTGTTGCGCATGGGCTTCGTTCCTCTGCGGCATGTAGGATCTTCCGGGACCAGGGCTCGAACCCGTGTCCCCTGCATTGGTAGATGGATTCTTAACCACTGCGCCACCAGGGAAGTCCCTATGGGGGTAATCTTAATAAGCGTTTTATATGTGTGTGTAGGGGGGCTTTTGGGAGAGGTAAGTCATTATGAGCAACGTGAATGTTTTCACCATCTTACCTGGGTTAAGTGCAGGAAGAAAAGCTAGTCTACAGAGGTAAAGGGTGATGCATTTGATTTTGAGCCAGTTGAATTTTGGGTGCTTGTGGATCCTCCAGCTGGAGACATCTAGATGTCTAGGCAGCTAGAGGGATGGTTCTAGCACTCTGGGTTCGGAGCATGTAGGCAGTGGTTGAAAAATCTGAGATTGGAGAAAACTGCCCAAAGAGAGTGTGCAGAGTAAGAAATAAGAGGACCAACGGTGAAGCTACGGGAGAAGCCAATGGGCCAGAAGAAGAGATGGCATCAAAGGGAACGTAGGAAATGTAGTCAGTACACAGGAGAGCAGGAGTGCACGGCATCACGAGAGCTGGAGGGTAAGGCATTTAAAGGACGGAGTAACCAAGACTGCCAATTTCCTCTGCGTGGTCAAGCATCATGGAGGCTGGAAAGTGACTTCTCCTACAGCCCAGCTATCATTGTTGGAGGGTTTTTGTTGTTGTTTTTAATGCTTGCACAGTTTTGATTTTATGGATCACCTTGATAGGAAATCTCTGCAGGTGTTTTAGATAAGAACAGAAGGTCTGTGTAGCAGTGGGTTCCCAGAGGGCCCTACACAGATGGGTAACTTCCCCCCGCACAAGCTGGAAAAACACTCCCTGACAGCACACCATTATTCCTGGGCACCCAGGGGAAGCAAATGACAGAGAATGCAGGTGGATTGCTTTGTCAGGCACTCCCAGGAGAGAAGGGGCCAATTCCAAGGCTGAGATGTGTCTCAATACTGTGCCAAGCAGCCATTGAGAACACAAATATCTTGTTCCAAAGCGAAGGAAGGAGCAAATCAGGCCAAGGTTGAGTCTGAAAGCCGCCCAGCAGGAGACTCAAACTCTCTCATGGTCACGGCCGCCATCCAGGTAACCTACAGACCTTCACATGGCGCACCGGCCTAGAAGGGTGCCCCTGGTTCTCACTGCTGCCTTTTCTCCTTCTCCACCTCTTGTACGCCATGGGCAAATCCTCAAGCACATGCCCTACATGCTGTGCTACTCCTACCTCTGTATTTTCTCACTCTCTGGGGGGTGGGGGGTGGGGAACATCCTGGTCATCCTTCAAGGCTCGGTCTTTCTTTGGATTCTTCCAAGACACCTGGCATAAGGCTAAGTACATAGAAAGTGCTCAATAAATACTGACTTTTCCTTTGTGTGGGGAGAGAAGACTGTTTCTCCTCTCACCAGCCTTCTTAGGCTGTATTGCCATCTGCACTGCCAGCCCCTCTGCCTGCCCTTCTGCTGCGTCCTTTTCAAGCAGGAAGAAGGGCCAACCCTCCTGCTTGGAGTGCATCTGGAGTGTTCAGTGGACCTGGTTCTCACCGGAGGGCAGTGTCGCTGTTAAAGGTCAGTGTTTATGGGAAGTTCAGATGCTTGTCGTCTCTTCCTCCTTACCTTTCCTGTGGGAAGAGGCTTGGTCATCTCTTCCCCTTGACCAGGCCAGGTACCTCTTCCTTTAAGCAAGGAAGCTCAGGTTGCCCCAGGAAGTCCTGATGGGCAGGAAGTGAAAGGCAGGCAAGAGCAAAGCCCTGTGGATTTGAACCTGTAGCTCTGAGACATAACCAGTAACGCACCTTGGGCAAGGTACCGTTCTTCTGAGCATCTTAGTTTTTAAAGTTTTTGGTGCGTCTTATTTTAGTCTGCAAACCTGGGATTTTTAAGTCCACCTCTTAAAGGAGGCTCTGAGGTTAAAGTAATAAAGCAATGTAATGCTTAGCACATAATAAGAACTCAAGGAAACATTCATTTTCTTTCTCTATTCATGGTGAAAATCAGGAAACTTAAAGGCATCTTAAAGATGTCTGGGAAGAGTATTAACTGCAAGACACTTTCTAAGCAAGGTACTGGCGCTATGTATAAAATTCCTCTGGAAATCTCTGCAGCAGCTCTTCAGCGTTCATTTATTTCTGCACACATAAACATTATAACATTAGACTGTAATTTTTATCTAATTATAGAGCTACTCAGGCATCCAGGGATTCTGAATTTGCTTTTGCATTGTTGGTGTACGTAAGAGGCAAGGGAACCTTACATTTCTGAAATCAAATCTGAAAAAGAATGGCAAGGGATCTGCGAACAGCTCTATCCAAATCATTTCTAGATGTTAAGTTCTAATTTACCCTCTGCAGTGTGTCTTTAAAGCAGGGTCTGGGTTGGTACCATGACTGGAGGTTTGCTGGGGAGGCAGGGATCTGGGGGGGGGATGAGCGAATAGCCTCTAGCGGCTTGTGGTGCATTCAGAAACAGAAATGCAGACTGAAAGATGACCCTGGACTATCCTCGAGAATCTGCAGAGCCTGCGAGTCCAATAGTGCATTTGATCCTGTAGCAACCCTGAGAAGTCAGTATTTGTAGCCTCTTCATTAGGTGACAATATGGTGACTCAAGAAGGGAAGGGGAACTAGGATTTATCAAAATAGGTATGGTTCATTTAATTCTTACAGCAACCCTGGGAAGTTGGCATTGTTATTCCCATTTTACAGATGAGAAAACTGAGGCTTCAGAGAGGTCAAGTACAGACACATAGCCAGTAAGATGCGTAGTAAGTAGATCTATTGATATCCAGGGCCTCTTTCTTTCCTCTCTATCTGCCCTCTCTTGCTTGCTCCCTCTCTCTTTTTCCCTCTCCCTCCTACCTCTTCCCGCCCTCCAACCCTCAGTCATTACCATGCATGCAGACTTAGATACACTGTTCTATAATTACAAAAGGTATTGTCTGGCCTTTCCTCAGTTTCCCCTTCTGGGAGAGGAACAGCTGCACGCATGTGGAAATTAAAGGAAAGCGCTAGGCAAGCACTATCTTTCTTTGCCGGGGTCCATTAATTTTTGCTTTGGGGGCTGGGAATTAGCTGTGGTCATATGAGCAGAGATCGCCTCGTCTGCTACAAAGTCCATGACGGAGGAAACGCGAGTGAAAGTCACCTACCACCTGTTCAGTCGCAGAGAATCAATCAGAAACAAAGTGAGTTGGAGGGGAAATGAGCTCACAGTAAAGAAAGCTTGGGCTGTGTCTGGGGCCCACAGGCTGCTCAGTTCCCGCTACATGTGGGCTGTGTGATCAGAGCTCAGCTTTGACGTTGTCTTCACTAACAGTTTTTTCTCTTCACTGAGCAAGTGAGGTTGGGGTGCTGGCTGGTATTTTAGCTCCTGGCTTCAGCTTGTACCCCACAGTCAGAGGGACTCCATCAAGCCAGCTGCTAGGCGAGGTTCCAGATCTCTTCCCCCGAACCCAGGAATTGGGCATCAAGGTGGCTCATCTTCCTTGGTCACCCCTTCTGGGAAGGGGGCTGGGACCCTTTCTCAAGTCCAGATCCTCAGGTCCATCCTGGGTTCCTCCTCCTGTCTCATCCCCCACACCTGGTCAGTCCTGGGAACTGTCAACCCGCCATCCTAAATACCGAGCCAATTCGTCCTCTCTGGTTCACTCCACTGCCACTATCTTGTCCCTATTATTTGTTGCCTGGAGTTTTCCAATCCCCTCCCAGATGGTCTTCCCAGGTCCAGGCCTGATCCCCTCCTATCATCATCCAGTGAGACCCTTCTAAACACAAGTCCAATCATGTCACTTCTTGGATTAAAAGGCTTCAATGAAGTCTTCTCTGCCAGCCAGTCACAAATCCTCCACAAGGCTTACAAACCCCTCACCTCCAAAACACCCAGTTTCCAGCCCTTCCCACTCCCCTCCTTCTCAGTCCTCTTGCATAACCGGGAGAGTCCTTCAGGACACGGCTGAGGTGTCAGTGTCACCTCCCCTGGGAAGGCTGCCCTGATCCCTCCACCTCACCGCACTCCTACACAGCCCATGCCACCCTTTCCCCATCCTCAGTGGTAGCACTATATTATAGCTGTTCAACTCATTTCTTTCCCCCAAGTAGGCTGTAAGCTGTATGATGCCAGGGACTGTGACTGTGTGGCCCCAGGGTCCAGCACAGACAGGCACATAGCAAGTGCTCACAGGATGTTTGTTGGGAATGTCAACGCCCTGTGCTCCCGGAGTCCAGAGGGAAGCGTGCACCAGATATGACCACATCCTCACCCTCACTGGCAGGAGTGAAGCAGGGAGTCAAGGAAGTTTCGGTAGATCTGGCAAAAGACCCTACAAACGCCCACAGCTTACCACCCTGAGACCATCCTTTTTCCCAGGACCCTAGTCCGCACATGGCTCTTGGGTGGTCAGGAAACCCATTCTCCTGTGGCATACCCTGGTACCCTGTCCTGATTTATTCATTGCCATAGCATTTACAAATCTACATGCATAGCATATACATATCTACATGCATACCATAGACATACCTACATATGTATCTACATACATAGCATATAAGTAGCTACATTTATAGCATATATATACATCTAGACACATGCATATATTTTAATTATTTCTTTGTCTCCTTCCACTAGATTATAAGGCTCAGAAGGGAAGGGTTTTTTTTTTGTTCTTGTTGTTTTTGTTTTGTTTTGTCTTTGTCTTGTTTTTTGTATTTTTTGTTCAGTGACATAACCCCAGCATCTAGAACAGATCTGGCTCACAATAGGCAAGGTTTCCCCAGTCCCATTTGGAAGAGGTACCTGGTCCTTCCTTCTCTCTCTCATTTAAAACTTTAAAAAAAAAAACTGTAAAATGAACCATAAATACAGAAAACCACATAAGTATCGCTTAATTAGTTATTTTAAAGTGTCTGCCTTAATAAAGGTCACTCAGTTCACGAAACAGAACTTCGTGGGGCATTCTGAAGGTCCATCCACGTCCCCTGTTCCAGGCATAATCCTCTCTCCCATCCCATTAACCACTTTCCATTTCTTTATAGTTTTATCATCCTTTTTAGACACTACAGTTTAGTCTTGCCCATTTTTTGCTAAGTTTGATTTGTCTTCTAAGTCTTTAGAAAAAATCTACTGGTTCTCTCTTTATCTCATTCCTCACAATTTATTTATTGAAGAGTATGTGCCCTTGACCTGTAGTCTTTCCCACTGTCTGGATTTTACATTTTTTTCTTTTAATTTATTTTATTGAAGTATAGTTGATTTACAATGTTGTGTTAATTTCTGCTGTACAGCAAAGTAATTCAGTTATATATATATATATACTTTTTCATATTCTTTTCCATTTTGGTTTATCACAGGGTATTGAATATAGTTCCCTTATATAGTAGGACCTTGTTGTTTATCCTGGATCCTGCTTTTGTATACTCATTCAATATCTTCTGTCCCCTGTGATTCTTGCAAATTGGGAACTGGATTCCTGGTCACACAGGTTTGGCCCCTTTGATAAGACTACAGACTTGTGTTCTTCCATCAGGAGATACATCTGTCTTTCCTTTTTGTGCTGTTAACTCCTAGATCCATTAATTCATTGAGAGTTGGAAAATGGTGATATTTTAATTCTATAATTTCTTTAAATTGTATTAGCTTGAGTAATTTTATGATGTTTCCACTCACCTGATCTTGCAGTTCATGCAGGAAAGACAGAAAAAAAAGTTGTTTCTTTCCTTTTTTTCACTAGTTTGCAAGACAACAGATCAGTTCCCTATCATCCACCAAAGGTTATCAACCCTTAAAAATGTCATTATAAACTCATAAAGTTTAAAATATTTGCTGGTTTTTGATCAACTGTTTTAACAATGATCCACACTGGGGCTAAAATTATTCCATCTTTGGACAGTGGAAGCTTCTTCAATGCAGTTTCTGAGTCCTTTAGAGGTAACTAAGAAGCATGATGGCTTCTTCGCATTCTAGTAGGACAAGAGGTTCCAGGCCTATCTTGCACATTTCCTGTCCCAGCCGCAGAATCAAACATACCTCCAAAATTAAAAAAACAAAAAAAAACAACTGTGATATGTTACTTCCAGACCACAATCTGGTCCCTAGTTATGCTCACGTATACTGCGTTGGAAATTCTTTCTAGGATTTCCCATATTTATATCTCCAATCCAGGATACCATTTTCCTTCTAGTTCTCATGTCTTCTTAAGCTCTTCTTGCTGTGAAAGTTTCTCAGACTTCCTTTGTCTTACTTTATTTTTTAACATCTTTATTGGAGTATAATTGTTTTACAATGGTGTGTTTGTTTCTGCTGTATAACAAAGTGAATCAGCTATACATATATATATAAATCCCCATATCTTCTCCCTCTTCCATCTCCCTCCCACCCTCCCTATCCCATCCCTCTAGGTGGACACAAAGCACCGAGCTGATCTCCCTGTGCTATGCGGCTTCCCACTAGCTATCTATTTTACATTTGGTCGTGTATATGTGTCCATGCCACTCTCTCACTTTGTCCCAGCTTACCCTTCCCCCTCCCCGTGTCCTCAAGTCCATTCTCTATGTCTGTGTCTTTATTCCTGTCCTGCCCCTAGGTTCTTCAGAACCATTTTTTTTTTTTAGATTCCATATATATGTGTTAGCATAGGGTATTTGTTTTTCTCTTTCTGACTTCCTTTGTTTTAAATGACCTTGGCCGTTTTGAGGGGTATTGGTTAGATATGTTGTAGACTGTCTTTCAATTGGGATGTGTCTGATGTTTCCTCGTGATTAGGTTATGGGTTTTGGGGAGGAAGACCACAGAGCTCATGGCATTCTCATCACAGCTCATCAACATGACATCACTGTTGACGTGAACCATTATCAGCTGGCTGAGGTAGTGTGTACCGGGATTCTCCATATACCCCGCCATCCACGCTGTGGAAGTCACTTTCAGCATAGCCATACTTGAGGAGAGGGGCTTAAGTTCCACCTCACTGAGCACAGAGTATCTACATAAATTACTTGGATTTTTCCCCATGGGAAATTTGTCTGTTCTTCACCTTTTATTTATTCATTCAACCATGCATGTATTTACATCAGTGAACCTATGGATATTTATTTTATATTTTGGGTTATAATCCAATACTATTTTATTTATTTTCTTGCTCAAGTTGTTCCAGCTCTGCTTCTAGGGAGCTTTCCCTGTGTCCCTTTGACATACTTCCATGTGTGTGTATGTTTTAATATTTCCTTCTTTTCTGGCCCTAAATGATGTTCCAGGCTCCTCTTGTATATTTACTAGCCCAGACTTGGAATCAGCCAGCTCTCCAAGGAGCCCTGGTTCCTTGTATTGGATATGGATATTAGAAATCAAGATCAGGGTTGTGCTCATTGCTTGATGTGGTGTTACTACTGAGGCACCATTGCTCCTGGGCGTCCTCTGCTGACAGAGCAAGGACACACATATGTGTATTCTAATCTGTATCGATAAACATATCTGTGTTTATACAGACAGCCTATATCTAACTATAACTACAGTGAGCTAAACAAATTCATACTAATGTCTCCAACTCTAATCCTTTATCATATGGATCATTCTAGCGTTTTCTCTTTGCTTATCTGTACCTTCTCCGTCAACAGTGAGAAACTTGACTCCCACAGTCTTCCATCCATTTACTTAACTGTTCAATTATAGCGCACATATACCGTGGTTCAGGTTGTTCACACATAGCTCCATGAGAAACACCTTTATCAGCTAATGCACAGCGCTACTGCCCAGTTCTTTCTGCGTTTAGTCCTCAAGAGTCCATGCATCTCCAAAGTTGCTTAGGAACCACCTTTTCTCCCCACCCCCTTTGGTGAGGTTGTTTCACACTTTTAATACAGTTATGTTCTTTTATCACAGTCTGATTTCATCATGGGTTTCCCTGAACTCGTGAACAATTTTAAAACATTTGTATACACTAAGGTTTTCATTCTTTGTGCTGTAAAGTTCTATGGGATTTTACAAATGCATAGTATCATGTATACACCATTACAGTGTCATCCTGAATAGTTTCACCACCCTAAAAACATCTCCTGGGCTTCGTCTATGCAATGATACTTTTCCTCCCCACTCCCCAAATAATATCCTCCTTCCCTTTGCATGCTCTCTGATTTTAACTGAGCATTTCATATGATTCCATCTTGTTTCCTTTCTTAGCATATCAGTTTTATTTGTTTTAAAATTTTTTTAGTGTTTGCCCTAGAGTTTACAATACGCTTTTGAAATCAATCTAGGTCTACCTTCAAATTATACTGTAGCACTTCATGCGTAATGGGGGTACCTGAAAACAAAGCATCCCCAATTCCTCCCTCACATGCCTTATTGACGCTGCTGTCATTCATTTCACTCATCCATATGTATAACCACTAAATACATCATTGTTGTTACTTTAAACAGTTATCTTTTAGATCAATTAAGAATATGAAAAAACTATTTTATTTAACTTCATTACTCCTTCTCTGATACTCTTCCTTTCTCTGCGTAGAGCAAGTTTCTGATCTACATCATTTTCCTTCTGTTTGAAGAACTATTTTTTTTTAAACATTTCTTGCAGGGAAGGTCATCTGGAAATGCCATTTTTATTTGTCTGATAAAGTCTTCATTTTTCTTTTGCTTTTGACTTCTAGGTTGGTGGCTCCAGCTCCGTTCTCTTCTTGCTTGCACAGTTTCTGATGAGAAGCACCGTGTAATTCTTCCTCTTCCTCTATAGGTAAGTAGTAACCCCCTCCCCACACAGCCCTGCACTGTGTCTTCCGTTAAGACTTTGTCTTTGGTTTTCTGCAATTTGAATATGACATACTTAAGTGTGTTATTTATTTGTTTGGTTATTTATTTATTGTATTTATCCTGCCTAGTGTTCCCTGAGGTTCCTGGTTCTGTGGTTTGGTGTCTGTCATTAATTTTAGAAAGTCTTCAGCCATTATTACTTCAAAGATGTTTTCTGCTCAGCTCTCCTTTTATCTCCTGCTGGTATTCCAATTACGCGTTAAGTTACACCTTTTGGAATTGTCCCAGAGTTCTTGAATGCTGTGATTTTTAATTTTTTTTAATTTCATTTTTCTCTTTGCATTTCAATTTGGGAAGTTTCTATTGACCTATATGCAAACTCACTGATTCTTTCCTTGGCGTTGTTGAATCTACTGATGTGCCCATCAAAGGCATTCGTTATTTCTATTATGGTGTTTTTGAGTTCTAGCATTTCTTTTTGACTTTTCCTTTGAGTTTCCAACTATTGGGTTGGAATATATTGCCCATCTTTTCTTGCGTGGTGTCTACTTTTCCCGTTGGGATGCTTGATATGGTGATAATAGTTATTTCAAATTCTCTTTCTGATAATTTCAACAGCTGTGTCATAACTTGAGTCTAGTTCTGATGATTGCTTTGTCTCTTCTTCCCTTTTGACACGACTTGTAATTTTCTGTTGAAACCTGGTTATATTGTATCAGGTAATAGAAACTGAGGTGAATACACCTTTACTGTGAGGACTTATAAATATATTAATCTGGCTAGAGGTTGGGCTATGCTTGGTGTTTGCAGTACCTGTATGTACCAGTGACTCCAGATTCTTCTTGTTTCCTTGTGTTTGAACCGAACTCCCCTAAATACTGAGAAAGAATCTGGGCCTTGCAATTCTTTCAGCCACAGCCCGCAAATAATATACTGGATTGTTGGTGTGGGGAGCAGGTGTGGGTCATGGGGCTTTGTCAATTCTTTAAATCTCCTTTTCGACTTTAAAATATTCTTCCTTTCCACCTTCTATTTCTCTTAAGGCATTATGTGCTATGTTCATGTGCTCTATGTTCCCTCGTATTAAGTCTTCATTTCTGAAATGTATCTTTTATTTTTATTTCCTTTTATTTTGAACACTCTTCCCAAATCGCTAAGTTTTTTCTAATTCTGATTTAGGCTGTCATTTGATGTCTTAAGTCACATTAAGGGTTTCAGTTCTTTTTGAAATAGTAGGTTAATATTTTGTTATATGTTGTAGGCATGTCTTTTTGGAGTGCTTTCATTGCCTATCAGGATATTAATCTACTTTTAATTCTTGTTTTTCTTATAATAGCTTATTATGGGATTGTCATCAATACATTTTGTTGCTAATTTTTGTGTAAAATTAACTTGGTTGAACATTTATAAAGAGGTGTTGTTTGGGATAGTTTATTTTTTAACTCCACAGAGACTTCTTTAGTTGTTTTCACATAGTATTCAAAACATGATGGCTAGATTCCCTTTCCACTTTTACTTGGACCCTCCCTTCTTTATTATAACCTTATTGTGAGTAATTTTTTTTTTTTTTTGTGGTATGCGGGCCTCTCACTGTTGTGGCCTCTCCCGTTGTGGAGCACAGGCTCCGGATGCGCAGGCTCAGTGGCCATGGCTCACGGGCCCAGCCGCTCCGCGGCATGTGGGATCTTCCCGGACCGGGGCACAAACCCGCGTCCCCTGCATCAGCAGGCGGACTCTCAACCACTGCGCCACCAGGGAAGCCCTAGTTGTGAGTTATTTTGATCCTATTCATACAGTTCCTTCCAGGGCCCTATCCTGGGAGGGAGATTTGACTGGTCAGTTTTGGGAGTTCATAGTGTCTGACAATTCTAGCTCTTTGGACCTTAACTGCAGACCTTTGCGCTCACCTGACGTTGGATTGGGCAAACCCCCTCCCACTTTCAACTGCTTTTGCAATTTGGCCCGTGGCTTCCCAGTGAGTATCTGTTGGCGATACTGGGGCTCTTTTCTTCCCAGATATGACAGATGCCTACTTGTTTCTTTCCAATTCCTCCCACACGGATGTTGATATCACACCCCATCTTGGGGCTCTTGGGAGATTGTCATTCCCATTTTTAAATTTATGGGTTTACCACATCACCTATTTTTGTTGTAAATATGGTCCTTGAGGTTTTTGGTTTTACGCAGTTGCTCAGATATGTGGGAATTCTGAGAAATTCAGAAATGGACTACTTCTACCACCATCTTCCCTGAATCCCTTTTCCCCTTACACCCCTGCCAATCTGGAAAAGGTCAAGCATTGCCATTCCCTGACTGTTAGTTAACCTGCACGTCTTTCCTTCACAGAATCATGTTACAACCTTCCTCAAAAACCTTCAGGGTCTCCTTCCTGCTCCCAGATTCAATTCTAAATTCCTTGCCAGAGCATGTGGACGCTGCCCTCCTGCAGGTTATCTCCCTTTTCAGCCATGGCACCCACCACATCCTTGCACAAATGCTTGACCCTTAAGTCTTCCGTTTACTCACCGTGCTACAAACACGAGGTCGTTCACATCTCTGTGCTTTTGCCTGCACTGTTTCCTAAGCTGGGGACACTCTTCCACTCTTTCTCCCTCATCCTACTCAGCTCAAAGCATCACCCCTTGTGCCAACTTTCTTTAAACCACCTAGGCAGAATGAATCACTGATTTTGGCACAAAGCAGTTAAGTAATTAAAAGCACAGACTGTCTCTGTGTTCAAATCCCAGCTCAGCCACGATATAGATGAGGATTAGAATGCTGCCTTACTTATTGGTTATTTTTGAGGCTTTATTGAGACAATCTGTGCAAAGGATTTAGCACTTTCCTGGCATATAATAAATGCTCAGTAACTGGAAGCCATTATTAACGTCTCTCTTTCTCCCACTAAATTATATCTTAGAAGATGCAGACTTCCTCTGGAAAAACTATACCATCCTCAAGGGCTAGCAAGTTGCTTTGCCTGTATTAGACATTTAACTAATATTTGTTGATGTGATTTTTTAACCACACGAAAGGGGGAAATTCCTGGTTAGTTTAGGGAGAAGGGAACTTATCCGAGAAAAGAGGCAAGGGTTACCTTACAGTGCAGGAGAGAGGAAAAAACATGGTCGTTGGACTAATCCAGAACCAGATTTAAATGCTGGCTCCGGCACCTATAACCTGTATAATAAAAGTCTGTGTCTAATAGAGTCTTAAGAGTCCAGGCTGTGGAGCTAGACTTCCTGATTTTGACTCCAGGCTGTAACATGTTTCAGCTGTGAGACCTTGGGCAACTTATTTCATTACTCTGGGCCTCAGTTCTCTCCTCTTTCAAGTGAGGATACTGACAGTACCTACCTCATAGGGTTGCCATGAGAATTAGGTGTGCCACTGTGTATAAAGGGTTTGGATCAGGGACTGGCCACATATCTTTGCTTGTAGTATTATTAGAGTGCCAAGTTTGCTGACCCTGGAAGCTATGATCCTGTATCTATGAACAACAAAGAGGTAATTAACAATGGGACAAGTTAATGGGGACGGAGGGACTTATACTTACTTTCTGCATTCATGGGAGCAATGTCAAATAAAAGGGAGGCCTACGTCGATTTTGGCGGTTGTTTTTATTAAGATTGGGAAAAAGCTCTTGTCTTGGTAGAGTAATGAGATCACTATGCAGCATAAGACAACCAGAACAGACTCTGATACTGTCAAATATTTTGCTATGAATCCTGGATCCCGTTATCGTAAATTCTGATCCCTTGAAAAGGTCAGCGGCTAGCTCCAGGTGAGGGCCCATCAGCTCACAAAGACATTTCATCTGATAACTTAGTCCCTTCATATTTACCTTGAAGAAGGAAGCAAACTTTGTATTGCCGTGATAAATAGAAGAACGATAAACGCACAGACCAAGTTTGATTTGAATACTTCGTCCCTCATTTGAGAATACTGTAACGAAAAAAAAAAAAGGAGAATGAATTACTTTACAGCAGAGTTGGGCACTTGGAAGAGTGAAGTTTTACTAGTGTTTGGAGTTGGGGATAAACATCAAGAAGAGACAAGGCATTTAAATGTATATATTTTTAAAATTAAGAGGCATCCATATCTTAATAAAACCTTCACGGAGCACTGTCTCCATCCCTCCCACCAACCTTCCAGTGAGAGCCCAGGGGTGAATACGATTCCCTTCACAGTAAAGGGGAACGTCAGAGGGACTTTGCATAAACTTATAAACCAGTTCTCCTCCTTCCTCCCAAATAACATCATTTTAACAAAACAGAAGAGCACACGTCCATATACACAGCAAATCAGATTCACATTGACATTCTTCACGAGTAAACGTTAAGTCATTTAAGGATCTTGCTCTTGTGGACACGGGGAAATTTTTGACCAGAGAGTCTGCCTCTCTTTTCATAAAAACTACTGAAAAACTAAATTCATGGAATCTTAGAACAGAAAACAGCCAAAGAAATCTCCAGCAAGGGCAGCTGTTCCGTTTTGCACAAGAGAAACCCAAACTGATCGACCAATGTGCTTGATTGCCCTTCTGCTGTCTGCTCGAGGTGGCCCCGGGGAATGGTGCTAACTTTGTTTTGATTATCCAGAGAACTCAGTAATTTCGTTGTCCAGCCTTAGAAGCTTCTGGAAGGTCAGCACTGAATGTGCGTATACTTGCCTTAGTCCTGCCTAGTTTCCTGAACCATCTTCTAGTCACTGAGGAATAATTCAATTCCTTCAGAAGAAGAAAGGATTTTTAAAGCTGAAAAAGATCTTAAAATTAACCTAAACCAAGTCCTTCTTTTTACTTTAATGCCAGAGAGGTCTAGTAACTTGCCATAGATCACACAGCACAGAGCATTTTGGGGGGTGAGAACAGAAAGCTAAGCACGGCTTTGGAACTATATGATCCCCGATTTGAATTTCACGGTTATTTTATAAAGGAAGCCAGTAAACAGAGCTATCCCAGCATCTCCGGGTCTATGTCCCTAATACCAAGAGAAGGCTTTGGTCAGGTCAGTGAAACAAAATTAGTCCAACTTGTTGATATGGGAGTCATAGTCAACGGTTACATGATTGTTATTCTCTTGCCTACTTCTTGGCGTGGTCTGGGTTTTAGACTGAACTCACTGGTCG
Organism: Neophocaena asiaeorientalis asiaeorientalis; assembly: GCF_003031525.2. Taxonomy (NCBI): domain Eukaryota; kingdom Metazoa; phylum Chordata; class Mammalia; order Artiodactyla; family Phocoenidae; genus Neophocaena; species Neophocaena asiaeorientalis. Next base: position 13,887,607 of record NW_020172779.1, read on the forward strand.
ATGTCACGGCTGTGATTTGGACAGTGGCAATGGCAGGTAGCTGGTGAGATCCACGGAGCAAGCACAGTGCTGCTCAGAAGCTGCACATTCACTGCTGTCATAGGGCAATGCTTTCTCTACTCCCTGGTGTGGAGGCCTCTGCCTGTTTGCCGACAACCTGCTCCATATCTAGAGGGGAACAAGCCCCTGAACAATCACTGTAGCCATCTTCACTCCTGAGAAAGCTATGGAAAATCCATGTTACTGATAGTTTTCAAAGAGCACTACCTAAGAACAGGGCACCATCAGAGAGACCCACACATACCAGCTTGAAGATAAATGAAGGAGCCACAAAGCAGTTAATTCAAAGAAAGATAAATGTCTGAATTCCTTCTAACAACCGATTGCACAAGATCTAATTATTCTTTGTTGGCTGTCTGCTTTCAAACCAGCTTGGTTATTTAGATTTAATAATGAGATTTTTTTTCTTTTTTTTTTTTTTCCGATACGCGGGCCTCTCACTGCTGTGGCCTCTCCCGTTGTGGAGCACAGACTCTGGACGCGCAGGCTCAGCGGCCATGGCTCACGGGCCCAGCCGCTCCGCGGCATGTGGGATCTTCCCGGACCGGGGCACGAACCCGCGTCCCCTGCATCGGCAGGCGGACTGTCAACCACTGCGCCACCAGGGAAGCCCAATAATGAGATTTTAAGAACAACAATAATAATTTTTCAAGTACCGAATCTCTCTCTTGCTCCTTTTTATCATCTTCATCTTTATCATCCTCATCACTTCCATCATCACAGCATCTTGGAGTCATGATGGACCGTTGCCTATCCTTTCCGTAACATCCCTGAGGGCTACTCAAATGCCTGCTGATTATCATCAGATGTGACCTCTTCTGCTTTGTTGGTGGCAGTGGGATTCTCTTCTCCGAGCTGGGGCAGGGCATCCTAGGGTTTCAAACACCCTCAACTTGAATACTCCTAGTGCCTAAGAGCTCATTCCTTTGCAAAAGGATTCCTTCCCATTTTGGGCTCATTCTCACTGTGGGGAGGTTATTTTCCTATCGATCCCAAGCCTGAGTCCTGACTCCTTTCCTGAATGTTTTAACTGATGACTTTAAAAAAAATGTCACATCATCATCATTTGTCCAGACTAAAGCTGCATCTGGTTTCATGTTGTTCATTTCCTTCAGAAGTCAAGATGGTTGGTGACAAAGTATCTGCTGTACCTCCAGATCTTCCACTCTGTCGGTGTTTCACTGTGAGCAAAGCCAATTCCTTCTAACCTCACTTTTCTTAACTATCAAACGGGGGAATGAATACAATTCACAGGTCTTGCAGCGCTCTTCCATTTTTACTGTATTTTATTATGCTAGAATTTAACAATAAATTCTCTTATTTTCAGGTTTGAACTCCAGTGCCTAGCACAGTCACAGAAAGGAATATTTGTGAAGATGAAACCAATCAAATATAAAATACTGGGTTTCATAATGGAGTGTGCTTTGGAAATGTAAGGAGACAGAACTATGGAAAGAACGTTCCTAACTGGCTCAGGATGAGACTGGGTGATAATTCACTTCACTTCCTCTTGACTTAGGAAGATCCGATCACTCTGGTCCACAGCTGTATTAAGTTACACGTATTCTCCTTCCTGCCATAGGCAGACTCTTTATCTGGTCTCTGTTCTATCCTCACTTGGTACCACATATTCTTTTCTACCTTAGTGGTGAGCATGGACTAATCTAGAGCTAGACTACCCGGATGTGAATACCAGCTTCAACACTTACTAGCTATGTACCTTGGACAAATTTACTAGGTTTTCTGTGCCACAGTTGCCTCATCCAGAAAAAGGGGATAATAATAAAAACTATCTCGTATGGGTTGCTGGGAGGATGAAATGAGTTAATATATGCAAAGTGCTTAGAGCAACGCTTACAGCACATGGTAACCTTACATAAGGTTTACTATAATCAATTAATTATACATATTTTATTGCTATTCTTGTTACCTTTTTGAAGCCTGCTTTTCAACCACAGTGTTGCTTTCTAGAATGCTGTCTTTTATTTCTCTGTACAAAATTATACCTTGTACTCAGTAGGGTCCCCCAAAGCGTTGCTGACTGATTGGTCCATCAAGTCAGAAAAGATTCTTCAAAGGGGAATTATAATCTCATATGCAGTCTTTTGTTTTAGGAAAAGACTTTGCCCTTATTCCTTCCCTTTCTTCCTAAAAGATCCTCCATCAATGGGTGGAATTCTCCCTTCTCCAGGGACCTTTAGGAAAGCTGTTCTTGGAAATGACCACTGGGCCCTTATAATTCATTGAGTCCTTGGTCTGTAAGAGGACTTGGCAACCGTATATGTTACAAATGAGGAACGTGAGAATCAGATAGGGGAAAGAGCTGATCAAAGTCAATTAGGTGGCTGGTGGCAAAGTTCAGACGATAAGCCACATCTCCTGGCTCCCAGATCAGTGTCTTTGGGCAGGAAATGCCTGAAGACAGTAACTGAGCCAACTATAAATGGGATTAATGCCAATTAAAAAGACCGTGCCACTTGGAACAAATTACAAATGCTTCCTTTGAGAGCTTAGATTAGAATTTTGATTATAGTCAGCCCTCTGTATCCAGGGGTTCCACATCAGATTCCACCAACCACAAATCAAAAATATTCGTGAAAAAAAACTCCAGAAAGTTCCCCAAACTTGAACTTGCCACTCACCGGCAACTATCTGCATAGTACCTACACTGCATTTGCAACTATTAACATAGCATTTATATTGTACTAGGTATTACAAGTAAATTAGAGATCATCTGAAGTATAGGAGAGGATGTGTGTAGATTATATGCAAATACTATGTCATTGTATATAAGGGATTTGAGTGTCTGTGTGAAGATTAGAATAACTGAGTAACTCAAGTAGGACCTCACAGATTGTAAGGACGGAATCCAGAGCGTGCAAGGCCTCATTGTCTGCACTGATTGCTGTAACTTTGCTATTTTCAAGGTAAAATCATCTTCACGAGGTGCATGGTCATGTGTCTTGTTGTATTTCAGTGATGTGGTTTACAGTACAAAGAAAGAAAATGGGTTAAAAATTTGAGTCTATGTAAATCTTCGTTAGAATGAAGGTGAAACATGATCTGGGCAAAGAATGGACCTCATAAACAGCCCATGAATTCGTTTGATAAATTGGCACTGCTGCATTTTCATGCCTAATGAACGGCTCCTCGGCACAAAGCAATGCAATGCAAAGGACCCTTTCCTTAAGGCCTAGAGGAGTGAACAAATAACAGGGAAGAAAAGATACGGTGGATTTTATTAAATGCAACAGAATAAGAGGGACCACCGTCTTCGAATAATTAAAAAATTGTTTTTAAAATGAATACTCCTACTTGATTTGATCAGGGTTCTCTGCTAAGGAAGGGGAACGGGAAGGACTTGTGTTCCATTTTGTTCATGTCTGTGGATGTCGGCCCCGCACGCTCTTGAAAGGCATATTCATAAATGAACTCAGAGCCAGGAGGGTCTGTGGGTTCCTAGATCTGTCAAAAGGAAGCCTGGAACCCCAAGTGTGATCACACAAGGTAAAGCCCATTCTAGATTGTTCATCCCTAGAGGTGTGACCAGGGAAGCTAGCTTGCAGAGGTGATGAACAGAGCTTCTAATTTGCTATGTTTCTTTGCCTGAGACATGCCTGGAAAATCTTCCTAGGTGGGTTGGAGGGAAATCACCCCGCTCCGCTAGATCCTCCTGTTCAACTATGAGCTAGAAGGTACTGACTAAATTCTTACATCCCTACCAGATGTAGAGGATGCTTCTAACCATAGCAATAATCTAGTTAATTGTCCAAACTACAATGATTCTGGTCTTTGTTTCAAGTGTGTATGTGGATTGAAAAATTTTATAGGTGGAATGGATTTTATTTGTCACCTTGGTCCAGCTCTTAGTAATGCTGATTTCACTCAGTAAAACCTCTCAGAAATGAGCCATTAACTCCTGCCTGAGTGTGATGGGGGAAATCAGCCCCTCACTAGAGAGCCCATTCCACCTTTGGATAAATCTAATTTAGAAAATGACAATTTTCTAGCACACCTCTCATTAATATAAATTAATATGTTTGTTAAAGAAGAATCTCAGCTGGGACAATCTGCTCATTTTGCATGAGTGAACGAAGGAATGTAACGTCTGTTCTGTTGAATTCATGCATTATGGAGGATGGCACTGGCTAGAGCTCCCTTAAATGAGACCATTTGGGTGAAAAGCAATTGCAATAAAAAAGCTAGGAACTAATTTTCAATAATTTCATATTTTGAAATAGAATATATTCCCTATCCTGGTGTCTAGCGTCTAACTAAATCATTTTCAAGAACAATTCTATGAGTGACAGGTGTATCTGAGGAATGTCTCACTGGTATATGTCTTCCCAAGTAACTTGACCTTTGAACAAAGTACATTTCCTCATATTTAGTAAACTCACAAAGTCATGCTAGCATGTATTTAAGATGGACAGCTTCAGAAGAATGAGGCTGGAAGGATGCCATCCCAGAGATGACAGAAGACTCAATGATAATATGTTACATAAATATTTTTGATAATGACAATATATGGTCTTCCTTGGTAGGGGGATGGATTGTCATAGGAGACTTCCCAAGCAGAACTTCATAAAGTTTCCAACCCACCATTCTCCCAGCTCACCCTCCTCCAAATCTCCCATCCTTGGGAGAAAAGGCTCTTCCTTTCTTGACTGGCCCAGTCCCCCAACAGTGAGAGTGATAACTCTTCCTTTATTCCTTGCCTAGAAGCCCCTGGTTATAGGTGATGGTGACATCCACACATGAAACACTAGGATTACTTTAAGGACTGAGCTGATGACCTTTAGGTTGAAATCATCATAATTCTATCATCCTACACTACATTATTATAGGTGAAATTGGTACTCCTGACTCTGAAAATGCTGGCTTTGTGGGACTGGAGCTAGCTAATTGGTCTGATAAAAAAGATACAAGTGAAATGGCCCTTGATATCATTTGACTACCTAGAGGGTGTAGAAATAGCAGGAATTTTACAAGGTAATATCAAGAATGTAAAGGAGTCTCACTTAGCTACTGTCTGAATAGGGATGGATTTTTTTTTTTCCCCCTAAGTCTCTTTGAAATCTGTCCTTCTTACCTGAAGGAGGTGGCCTAAGTATTCTTATTATTCTGAGCCTTATTAGAGAAGTAAAACTCAAGAGTAACCTGAGGCTACAACAGAATAATTCCTTCAAAAGAATTAAAAAAAATAAGATCATGAAAATGATCAGGAAGTGTCTAATTCAGATAAATGAGACAGAACACCAAAGACCACTTGGTTCAGTGTTCCATGTTCCTCTCCTCTGCATCTAAATAAGAAGTGGTGTGTTTCAACAAATTCTGAATGTCTCCGAAAATAGACAAAAGCATTTTTCTCATTACTTAATTCCAGAATCCAACATCTTAATCCATCAGATTATTTATTCATTTGCCTAGCCTTCTTTGCTTTGCTGAAATTCCTCCTTAATTATTTTAGTCTACTCACTGTAACTCCAATAGGAGTTTATGGGAAGAAGAAACATTTCCAAGTCTGTGATATATTTTTCCTGAAATCTCTTAAGCCTCCACTTAGCTTTGATTTTCTTTATTAAAGATAGAGAAAACTGAGTGAAATTCTGAACAGAGATAAGAACCACTCGTACTCAGCCAAAGGATTATCTCAAGGTTTCCTTGTGTGACAAATCCTTGTTTTTATGTAGCTACCAATGGAACAAAAGTAATATTAAATGAATGTTTTGAAAATTGTCAGCACCGAACTTGGTTCATAGCCAGCATTACCAATGGCCTATAGGTGTGTACTTGCTTAGGACACACCTTTAGGTACTTATATAAATCTGTATTTATGAAAGTCACGACCCTGGTACCCTGGGATACAAACACGTTAACACTGCTCTCCCCCCCCCACCCTTTTTAACGAAGTAGTTTCTCTAAAGAAGCTCTAGAAGTGTAAGATTTATTTTAAGTGAGGGTGTAGCCTCACCCCAGAATTGGATTGGCACAGAATTCATCAGGAGGAAAGGGAAAACAATAACTATTGCGTTTATTCAAACACCTATTATATGAGTATTATGTCATCTAATTTTCAGAACAATCCAATGAGGGGCAGGTAGTATGATCACTGTCATCTCACTGAGATCAAACACCTTGTCCTGCAACACCCAGCCAGTATCTAGCAGGAATTGGGTTCAAGTCATGTCTAGTCAGTAATCAAGTACATGTTCTTCCCTCTGTCTTTTAGCAAAGACCAAACACTTGTGAAATAAATGAAGCTTTTTCATGTGTGCCGGGGTGTCCATCTGAGTGATGGAAAGCTACCAACTTGTCAGTATCCAGTAACGATCGGTAAATTAATCCATTTCACCCACATCTATTTCCAAAGTGGGATTTGAACCAAGGTCTCTTTGACCCCCGAGCCTGACCTCCTGGGAGCATTGGGAGGCTTATGGAGACATTCCTTCTAGGCCTGTCTGAGGCCATGTTGGCCTTGAGTATGGACTCGGTAACTTCTGATGTGACCTGGTCTCTGAAGGCATGAAGCAAGTGACTAGCCCAAGTCCTAATGTGCCGCCAAGGACAGAGAAAGGTGGCTGACAACTCAGGACAACGGAATCCCAGAAGGGTCTTCTCAAAATGTAGGTCCCCTTGCAAAATCAGAATCTTGGGGGCAGAGTGATGGGCAGTCACCTGCATTTTAAACAAGAGCCCCAGGTGATCCTCAAGTTTGAAAACTATTATCCTAGGACAAAGAGGCTTTTTATTGCTAAATTTGTAATATTGACAAAGGAGGCCTGATTTCTCAAAGAAAAAAAATTCAGAATTTAACAGAAAGATATCAGCATTGAAAGAAGGAAGGAAATCTAATCATCATTGATATGGTTTGATCTTAACACTTATCCCACTAGAATACCCACATCAAAACATAAATTTTCAATTAATTTTGAAACTTTTACTAAACATCTTAATCTTTAGTCAAGATGAGGAAGTTGCCTCATTCTGAGATGGTCACGCTGTTTTTGTAACACTAAGCTGAGTGAGGTCACTCCAAATAAGTGTTTTCATGTTATTAAGCTCTCTTAAGGCACTGAAAGTTTTGGGTTGGTTTCTCTGGCCTGGAAACATTAATAAATAATTATAACTAATTCCCTTCCCCATACTAAGCTTCATTCAGAGTCTCGTCCTAGAAGAGAAATATGGGCCAGAGCCTGAGAAATATCACCTTCTTGTTAAGTGTTCTGGGCTTAAGTTCTTCACTATATAAAGAATACACGCAAATCAATAAGACAGAGGTGAGCAGCACAATAAAAGGTGTCAATTAAGACAAAAGTTTAAGTTACACAGTTAAGATAAATGGACAGATTGCACAATTAAGACAAGTGTGCAAATCACAAAAGAAGAAATATAAAGACCAAAACATAAAAGACATACAGAAAGACATTCAACCGCAATAATATATTTTTTTTAAATGGCAGGGAGATGCCGCTTGTATCTCATCAAGTTGGCAAGTTTTAAAAAGTATAGGCATAATTTTTGAGCATGATTTCAGAATGCACGTCAAGTATTTTAAAATGTGCATCTCATACCCACTCTTACGATTTTATCCTGAGAAAATAATTAAACATGGATGTATGATTTCACTATGACAATGGTCATTGCAACACAATTTATAATTTATAATAGTGAGAAACGGAGAGAAAAAAAAGCCCCAAATGGTTAAAACATGCACTGGATTAGTATGCAGTTACAAAAATTATTTTGTAACTAAACATTTAATAATGTGGGGAAAAGCCCAAGCAAAAATGCTTAACACTATGTTACAAGGCACGATGTACAAAATGGTCCTGTTTTAATAGAAAAATTGCATAGATAAGTATAAAGAATCATACTCATGAAAGACTCATGACAGATGCCAAAATGTTAACGATGGTTATCCAGGGTTGTAAGATGACAAGAGATGTCATTTTCTTCTTGCTGTATATGCTTGGTATAAGCTTTTGCTAGTGAAAATGAATTAATTTTTTTTAGGGAGAAAAAGAATTATATATAATAAAAGAAAAAATTCCAATATGATTGATAGTATTTGACAGACTGGTCATGTTTCCTACATCTCTTTACCATAGTTCTAATCTTTGTTTGCCCCTGAGATCTGTCAGCTCCCTTAGGAAATTTTAGCTGGTAACTAAAGAAGGGTGGAGGAGTCTTCTGTGAAATCTGGGAGGAACTGGAGGGGACATTTGAGGACGGGATTAGGGCCCCTCCCCCATCCTGGGGTCTTCCCAGAGACCTCACGGGGTTGCAGGGAAGTTAAGATGTTGAGAACCACTAATTCTAACCTGGCCAAGGTCTAAGCCTTGGGTCACATGACTTGTCACCCACGTGATTTTTGAGTGAACGGAGGTGCTGTTTATAATTACACTCAGAAAATGGATGTAAACCAGGCAAACTAGCACATGTGTTCATCACGACCCTAGGGAATTCACAGCCTCGTAGCACTGACTGCTGAAAGCTATTAGGAGCTGTCCAACTATCTTATTTCACACATGCGAAAACCCTGGAACACAGAAGGAAAGTGTGCTGCTCAAACTCGGCTGAGACAAATGAGGCACGAGCACCCTTTCCTGAAGCTTAACTCTAAGGATTCCTCTGTGTGTATGTGTGTGAACCGGCATGAACTGACACGGCAGGGAGTGAGCGGACCTGACAATCGTCTCTCCCGAAACTCCACTGCCAAGAGTCAGATCAAAATGCTCATTGCAGCTCTATTTACAATAGCCAGGACATGGAAGCAACCTAAGTGTCCATCATCGGATGAATGGATAAAGAAGATGTGGCACATATATACAATGGAATATCACTCAGCCATAAGAAGAAACGAAATTGAGTTATTTGTAGTGAGGTGGATGGACCTAGAGTCTGTCACACAGAGTGAAGTAAGTCAGAAAGAGAAAAACAAATACCGTATGCTAACACATATACATGGAATCTAAGGGAAAAAAAAATAAGGTCATGAAGAACCTAGGGGTAAGATGGGAATAAAGACACAGACCTACTAGAGCATGGACTTGAGGATGTGGGGAGGGGGAAGGGTAAGCTGTGACAAAGTGAGAGAGTGGCATGGACATATATACACTACCACACGTAAAATAGATAGCTAGTGGGAAGCAGCCGCATAGCACAGGGAGACCAGCTCAGTGCTTTGTGACCACCTAAAGGGATGGGATAGGGAGGGTGGGAGGGAGTGAGACGCAAGAGGGAAGAGATATGGGAACATATGTATATGTATAACTGATTCACTTTGTTATAAAGCAGAAACTAACACACAATTGTAAAGCAATTATACTCCAATAAAGATGTTAAAACAAACAAACAAAAACCCAACCCATGTCTTTTGGTTCTTAGAATTCACAAAAAAATATCCTGAGACCAGCTGCGAGGTAATCTCCTCAAGGATTCTCCTTAACCTGAGTCTTCATTCATTCAACAAGTATTTATGCAACACCAGGAGACATATGAAAGTCCCATTTCTCATAACACTTGCTAGATATGCTAATTTTTATAAACTAATGTAATCAGGAAGTGTCTGGATGACATTTCAAAAGAGTTTTTTTGTGTTCTCCAATTCACGAATAAAGGTGGAGTGGAGAACGGTTTCCCTTGTTCCTATATCTGTATGTTGTTCAAACAGAATTTCTTTTCTGTTTGAAAAGAAATTTTCAAAAATTTCTTCCCTACAGAATTTCCAAGGTAAAATCATTCTTTCCATTTTTCCTTTCAGAAAACATACTTTTATGGTCCAAACTTGCTCCCAAGAAGCAGGGTAGGGCAGTGGGAAGAGAAAAGACTGGAGTCACAAATACTGTAAATATTTCAACAAATGTAAGACGCACAATTTCTTCCCCACCTTTTAACATCTCTGAAATCAGAAAGTATCTTAACTAGCAAAGGAGTCTTGAGACATGAGTACTTCCAGGAAGGTTTGTGATTGCTTCTGCTGGGCACCAGGGGGCAATATGAATCCAGAACCATTTTAAATTCTCTGCCGGACTTTTTTTTTTAAGATAACATTCAGTGTGTGAACTCAGGGATTTCATTTTGGATTCAACTTCTTGGAGAGTTCTTTATTTTTTTTTTTTTTAAATCTAACCGATACCCAGATAGAGGCATGTGAATTTCCTCACTGACTCTGTCTGCTGGGTGGGTTTTTTTCTGTTCATTTTTACCTTGAGGGTGTAAGCACAGCTCATTGGGTGGTTTTTCTTAGTGTTGCATAGAAAAATCAAGCACCTCACAGTTGATGGTACTTCAGAGTCTATGAAATAGGCATCCAGGTTCTGAGAGCTATGACCTCTCCTTAACCTCTAGGAGGCTCAGTTTTCTCTTCTGGAAGCAAGATAGTACTGTTTCCCTGAGGATGCAGTGGACCAATAGACAGAAACACCAGGCACAGAGTAGATTCACACTGATGCTGTTCTCTAACTCTGGAGTCCTATGGATTTGAAGACCCTGTTATTTTGTTAAGGTTTCTAGGACCCTTTCTTACTTGATCTCTCTCCCAAACCCCTGTCCTGTGCCTCCCACCTCATCCAAAGTTCAAGGAGAAGAGGATGAAGCTAGCATAGGATTGTCCTCTTCAGACAAGGGCCTGGGAGAGCAAGTCCCCAGGGTTCCTGGGAAGGGCAGTGTCATGAACAGACAAGGGCACTGGCTTTGGGGTCACAGTGGGCTCAGATCGCAGCCCTTCTACTGACAGTTCGAGTTTGGGTAGGCTACCTAATCATTTCTCCATGTCGCCGTTTCAGCAAGTATAAAATGAGGCTCCTAATAACATCTACTTCATACTGTCACTGTTAGTCAATATGTGCAAGCCGCTTAGAATAGTGCCTGGTATTTGGTAAATACCCACTGACTATGACTTTTGATATATCCCCTGCTCAGCAGTAACGCAGCCCCTGGAGAGGGTCTCGGAGCAAGAGTCACGAGGGCCGTCTCTGTGACACGAGGGGAGTGACCATTAGCTGATGTGCCCACTTGCCTTCACTCCCGTAACCTACATGACGTAGAGCACACGCTAGGTGATGCAAAGCTGGACTAGCGGTCACATCCCTGCATGTCCATCCAGGATGCTGCCCTCTGCTTCTCCTAGAAGCTGGTCACAGAAATCAACCTCAGATACACTGTGCCTCCCCTAGATCCATCCCCCCTCCAACACCAGGTGCCTGCAGGTGCGGGCCAGACACTACTGAATAAAACACATTAGAAATTATCTCAAGTCTGCAAGGGTCAGGTCATTAGTGAAGCAAGTACCTCCTTAGCAAGAATGAATAAAAAGGGTTTTGTATAGCTCTGGACACAGGTATTTACACAGGCTCATTGATAAGATTCTTTGCAAGACCGCCCTGCTCTTCCTAGCTCCTTCTATGTAGCAAGCAGGAAAGAAAATGCATTTAATTTGGACGATAAGCCCTTAGTTATGTTACTAACAAGAAAAGTCCACCTGCTATTTGAGGGGGACTGTTGAACAGGCAAAATGTTTCTTTTCCTTTTGTTTTGTTAGTACATAGACGTGATACATTGCAAATGGTCAATCACAGGTGAAGATAGTACTTTGGAGTTTGCAACCTTCAGGGAGTTTATCAAAGAGATTCGCTGGGAATAACGCATGTGCACCGAAGTGTGAATTCTCCAAGCCTAGGAAAGTGGAATCTCCCAGGCAGCTGATTAGACTCACAAAAAATTGTTCGCTGGAGCTTTGCACAGTATAGAATCAAACTCCTGAAATTTGCTTGCAAATTCCCTGCTGTTCTTGCCGGAAGCTCCTGCAGATGCCAAGCACCTCCTGTGCTCAGTCAAAGAAGGTCTGTCAGCCTCCATCCGTGCAAAAGAGCAGCCCAGTTAAGCAGGGACAGCACCACCTCCCCACCACACTCCGCAGTTTGGAGCTGGGCTGGGAGAAGGGGCATGGAAAAAAGTCATCAGCAGTATGGTAATGCGGGCTACTTTTGAACAGTTGATCTGATCAACGCATTGCCTGGAGCCTTTCGTCATAACCTAAGAGGGAGGCACGTCCATCATCCTCATTGTACAGAGAGGACTTTGTGCTCACAGAATCCTTCAGTTACTGACGGTCACCTAGCAAGGAAGTGGCAGAGGTGGAATTCGAACCCAACTCTGAATCCACAACCCACCTACTGTGCCTTACATCAGGGGGTCTGAGCAGTGGACGACTGGGAAAATGGGAAAACAGGTGTCTCCAATCTAAGAGAGACAGTGTTTATCATTAATGCTTGCATTAGGTTATCAGGTGCCCTCATATATTATGTTACAAGTGTGGCAGATTCACCTACAATCAAAGGCAAGTGGGTGCTAATGACATTTGGGTTAATAATCTCAAAGTGGAAGGTACTCCTTTGTTCTTTCCGTCATCTTTTCCTTAAAAAGCAAAGCTGAGGTTCTCTTTATCTAACCAGCATCTCCTTACATGGCCTTCAGTCTACTCATGATTTTCAAAGAGAAAAAGAAAAGACAGTACCAAACCAACCAACCAAACAACAAACACACCAACCAAAACCACAGCCCCTGGGCTCTCTCCAGTCCCATGAATATTTACGACAATTTATTCCAGAGAAAGAGCCACTATGGAGACCCAGGTCTACCTTGTGCTCCAGGCTGGAGTCTTTAAACATCAGTGAGAATGGCTTGATATGCTCTCTTCTCAATTTATCGCCACTCCGCAAGTCGATGGTATGTTCTATTCTCTTGTTAATTTCCTCAGGCCCAGACTGGACATGCAAAGCTTGTGCAAGATGGTTTGGAAGTAGATTTATTGAATTTCTTGTTAGGGCAGCCAGAGTCTAGGGGGAAAGCACATGCAAACACAATAAACCTGCTAGTCCCCTTTGGATTAAAAAGAAATGCAATGTGTTCAGATTAGGTTGCATTGCAAACAGTAATAGCAATCCATGCAGTTGTATTCAGTGAAACCTACAGAAGTTGATAAGTTAGCATTTGGTTCAGAGAAACACAACCTGGCAAAAATAGCACATCAAGAGGGATATTACTCTTTCCTCTGCATAGGTGCACTGAATTCCCTTGGTTCAGGTATTTGGAGAGTTGTCGGCTTGGACGTGTTAAAAGACCCTTTCTCTAACCAGGCACATCCCTGGCATGAGAGAAAGAAAACCAATACAAATAGCAGAAAGGAAAACAGATCTGAAAAGTCCATGGAAATGATCCTCTCCAACCAAGTAGACTCCACATTTCCATGTGGTCTTTCCTTTAATTGTGGTGGAGAGGCTTGGGGACCAATGGCTTGCATTTCCTTTTTTAGCATTCCCCATGAACAGCCAAATGAGCCAGGATCTGCTCCTTAAACTTGATAACGATTGTTAGATTTTTACACTAGACGAACGTTTTTTCCCCCACAGACCATTATATATCTATATCTTCACATAGATATATGTGTTTAATTTCCTTTAGGCAAAAAAATGCAAAAGCAGTTTCAGCCTCTCACCATTTCACAGGTTAAACAGCAGGAGCTGGGGAAAGGCACAGCCCCCGTGGTTGGTCATTGGGTGTGGCCACATGGATGCAGAAACAGCTCTGGCTTATGAAGACACACCAGATTTGGCAGGGAGGACTCTGTCTCCTGGCAATTTAGCTGCAGGTGACAAGATCAACTGGCTGGATCTAGCCAAATGCAATGCTCACTCACAGCTCCAATTTAAGACAACTTCTTTATATCTTTATATGTCTTCTTTATGTCTTTATATGTCTTCTTTTAAGACAACCAAAAACATGGGAGTTGGAGCTGGAGAGATATAACGACAATGATGCTCATCTCCTTCCTCAAAAGATTTCCTTGGGGAGAGGTACAGGATGCTGTACATCTGTAAAGGGGAAGAGAAAACTCTGCCTCTGTACACTCTCACTGCATCTTCATTCCTCTGCCAGCCTCTCACCTTGGCCACTGTTAGACCATAGGCTAGACTGAGATAAGATGGTGTAATCACCAAATGGCAGCCTGTGAGAGCTGACAGAACATCTTGGAGGTCCTTCTGCCTGAACCCTTCATGTACCTGTGAGCCTCAGAGAATCACGCTCACGAGCCATCAGCTTTTCTGCAGCCAGGTCAGATCCTCTGACCCCAGAGCCAGAGTCGGGGGCTTTGCTCTCATGGAGACTTCTAGCCCATTCCATAAGTATTCCTCCTATGGTACTGTTGGACTCTTCCTTTTAAGCTTCATGGAGATATTCAACGGAATCTAAATTCAAAGTCTAAAGAATTCTTGAGCAGGGCTTCATCACTGGTAGAATTTATGGAAACCTTCTTCTCCAGCCCCAGGATAAAGGATGGAGTTCCATGTGCCAACACGCAAAAGTAAAGTATATGCTCTTAGGGCATTGAAGTTAATTTCAGCCCTGAGTATGAAGGAGGCTACCGCAGAGAAGAAGATAGATGCTAGGGGGAGGTATGGCAGGATGAGAGGTGAGAAGAAGAGCTGGAGCAGAGAGGGAAACAGGGACCAACATTCCAGCAAACTGAACAGCAGGGTCCATGTAGGGCCAGAAGGCTTGAGCCCTGGGATTAAATGATGTTAGAACAGCGTCTCAGAAGGTGAAAGAGACTGGAGCCCACCCTCTGTGGATCTCCTATTGGTTTCTGGGGCAGAAATTCTCTCCACATAGTTTGGAAAATGACAAAATTTAGTCTTCTACCTTGGAGAGGAGGTGGAAAAGACACTCAAGCTGCCCTCGTTTGGACATACATTCTGGCTTAGAGATGCGAAAATGCTCTCCTGGAAAATGCTTGGAGCTGGGATCTGACAGGAAAGGAGAGGAAATCAGCTCACTATCTACATAGATCCACAGTGAGGAATTTCGCTCTTTGTAATTTTTATTTTCCTACAGTTTTCCTTCTTTGAGCTAAATTGTGCCTTCCACTCTACCAGTCCCTCATGCCTTCGATGGCTCTTAGACCTCTGGATTTCACAGAGAAGGGGAGTTTCAAAAATATTTTTGGACTGATTTATATAAATTATAGCAGTAGCTGCAGTGATTGCCACAGCTACAACCCTCTATATGACCACCATTTCATAAAAGAAAGGGCATGTTTTTTAAAAACAAGAATGACATAAGCTCAAAACAAAGGATTGTTCTTTACACTGAATGCATTTAACTTAATGAATGTCCCCATTTTTCTCATATTGATGGGGGCTGGTGAAAATGTTATCAGGGATTGACTGCAGTCTGTAGGGAGACCTTTGGAAAACCAGGAATAGATGTTGCTTCCTGAGTGCCTGTGCCATTGACCACTTTTGTAAGGCAGAGACCAATAAAACTTCCTACTTTCAGAGCTCCCCTGCCCCTTGTTGACTGTCTGTGTGGCTGCTTCAAGTGAGGGATAAACTTGGAAGCACCTCTCTTTCTTTCCTCGTTGCCACCAGGTTACAATTAAGAGCTGGGAAGGAGTCCTTGCATCAAAATGTCCATGATGCTAAGATGGAGAACGCTTCTCTTGCCCAAGCAATTATTTTTACTCCTTGCAATTATATCCCTAGTGTTTTAATGCAGGTAGTCCATGCTCAGCCATTCCTTTTCTGATCATTTGTCAATTACATATGACAATTATACCTGCTGTTTGACAAGCAATCTCTCTCAGCCTACCTCACACCTTCAGGACTTATACGCTCAAGGGAAGACCAGCATCAACTCAGTAAGTCAAGCAGGTTGGAATCAGGAAGAGAAACCATCTGCTTTCATTTACCCCCAGTGCACCCCTGAAAAGTATGAATGGCTTTGGGGGATACTGTAGTTTGAGATTATTTGTGATACTCCGTCTCCACTAGTCATGGCCACTGAGATGACTTCACCATGTGCTGGCCTCCAGTAAGATAACGCTGCTAACACTAAAGACCCGTAAGCTGATATCCTCACAGCGATTCACCCGTAAGCAGTATTTGGGAAACGTGTAACACATCGTATCTGCCTGTTTAGAGTCTATGATGCAACAGGCTATTCTCAATAGAATATGGTTTTCTCCCTTTAAGACTTACAGGACTCGTGTGAGGGAGATCAGAGTCATGTTAAAAAGTAGCATAGGCTTTCAAATACGATTCCGGTCTTAAACTGACCTCCCAAAATGTTGAGATTGTTCTTTCACATAAACAGCTTAAGCAACCGGCAAGAGAATAGGGGGAAATAATGGATGAAATGGAAGGAAATGGGAAATGACTGAGAATAATTGAATATCAATGATGATGAATGTAATTATAATTCAATTACACATTGAAACATATATTCAAATAAGTATCATATATATCTTATGAACAATTTAAATACAGTACTAAATGTGTATATTCACTTCTTTAGCTGGCATTTTCAGACATTTCGGAGGTCAGATTAGAGCAGCAATGTTGGGAAAAATCAAAGTTTGCAGCTGAGGGGGCCTCTCATGTCTGAATCTCTTCACGAAAAGACACTGCAGCCTGGTGATTTATCCTAACTGCGATCCATGCCCCCCTCAGGCATTTCAATTACTTCCTTACTCACAGGTGCTTAACACAGATCAAAGCCCAAATGAAAACCAGAGTCCCTTCTGAACCCAAGTTTCTGATCATAAGGTCTTGCCTGTGAGTCTGGGGGTTCTGGTGAAAATTATCATCCACGTATCCGTTTGTAAACTGCATCTGAATGGGGTGGGGGAAATCATAAATCCTCTTAAGCTCATCATTTGGTTTATGACCAGAAGACTTTCCTTTGGGAATCTTTTTTTTTTTTTTAAATTTATGTACACAGTAAGAACCTACTTTTTTTTTTTTTTTTTTAAACAGGCCCTAAGACTTCACTAGCTCTTTTTTTTTTTTTTAATTTATTTGTTT
>NW_020172779.1:13904654-13919373 GCF_003031525.2 Neophocaena asiaeorientalis asiaeorientalis
AAAAAGCTTTCCTTCTGGGATCTTTTTTTTTTTTTTAAATTTATTTTCCCAGGAAGAAACTACTTTTTTTTTTTTTTTTTTAAACAGGTCCTATTGCTTCATGGATAGCAATACCCTTTGTATTCCTTGATCAGTTTGGGTCAGCAAATAAATTATTCCTAGTAAGATTTCAGGCTGAAAGTGTACTCTCTAGAAACATCCAGTTTTGTTGAGTCAAAAACACTTTAGCTCTTTTGGATCACATATTCCAATATCAAAACACTCTCTAAAGCATCCCTGTAGACACTGTAACTCAGCTTGCATAGTTTCAGTGCTGGAATCTGGGGAAATCATCACTCTCTTTCATCACTAGATCCCCTTCATTAACCCTTTCCCAAAAATTTTGTTCCAAGGAACACAAGAAGGAAGGGATGTTTCTTTACAAAATGGTTCTGTGGACCAGTCGATTTAGGAAATGCAGATCCACTGTTTGTTTACTGCCATCCATTCTCACTACTCTCTGAGAGAGAAGGGATTTTGTCTCTTTTTGTTTGGAGTACTTATGCCAGGGCCTGGCACTAAGTAAGCACTCAGTACCCGTTTGTTGAATGAAATAATTCTTATATCCTCCTATTGGAGTCTCACGGTACACGTTACTGAAATAAAAGCACTGATAAGTTCTACATAAGTAAGACTTTTAAACTCTGCGCCTTCCAAACTTTTATAACCATAAAACAGTTTTTGCTCGAATCTCCTCTACACATTCCATAGAATACCATTTGGGAAACAATACTCTAAAGTTCTTCCCTGATTTTACTCACAACTCTCACCCAGTGGATCTGTTTCTGATCTCTGAATAAGATCTATTTACCCCGCTCCAGAGTTTTCTTCCACGGGCTAATGCCTTCAATTTTCCCAATCACTTCACAGGTGACATGGTTTCCACATATGGCACAATGCTTTCCAGTTTGTCCATACCCTGAGTATACTACTGGACAGAATCAGACCCAATGCAAACGACATCTGACCTTGTGTTGGAGCCAAGGCACCTACCATAGTATGACCTATTAAACAGTTAGTCTATTATATTTTATGCATTTGAATGTGTGGAAGCTAGGCTGCATGCCCTACTGCTTCTTTAAAAACCAATTCAGACATCTCTGGTGTATTTGTCTGTTCCTCTAGGCTCTGATCTCCTGGAGGGTCAGGCAATGTGTTTTACCCATAACTAAATCTCCAGCATCTGGCAAATCTGGTAGGTTCTCAACAAGTACTTTTGGAATGAATGAATGAATGAATGAATGCATGAATGAAAGGTTGAATGGCTATGTAAGACTCTTCCTCGGGCATTGTTTTCCATCTCTTGCTACCAAAAGTCCTGTTACGTTTTTCCTGTTCTCCCCCAAATGGACTTCAAATTTAGAAAGACTCTGCTTACCAAATTGTATGTATGAAATAAGAGTAGTTTGTTTTCCTATTATTCAATCAAATGCCTAGTTTTTAACCAGCAGGGGATAAAAGGCATTACCACAAACTCCAAAAGAGAATTCCAGCCAAGAGCGAGAGCCTGGAGAGGCAGCCTTATGGTCCGTGTCAATACGAGGTTTTACTCAGGTTTCTGGAATCCAGAAAATGCCTCCCTACCTCTTGGTGCTGGCTGCTAGGGTACCAGAGGTCACAGATGGGAAAGCACTAACTTACAGCCTTTTCTGGGATCAGCGCCTGCGTTAACATCAACTTGAGTGTTTCCCATGAACCAGCATAAAGCGTAAGGTTAAAGCCATCAGTGAAAGGGCCTCATCTTTCAGCTTCTCTGGGAGATGGACATGGCAGTTTTGAGATTTAGCTATAGGTAGTTGTGATTGAGATCCTGCATTGTAGGCCAGCTTGTTGCTGCTGGGGAAACACACAGAGAAGATGCCCAGTCCAACAGGCTCAGAGCCTCATAGCAGCCTCCATCTTTCAGGCCGAGATGGCTTATCCTCTCCCAAGACTCTGCCTGCTTCCAGTCTCAGGCTGGAGTCTGCAGTCAGAAGCAGGTAGAGCCATTGGCTTCCTCAACTCACTCCTGGAGCATCCTTCATTGTCTCTATGGCAGCATCTGCCCGTGCCTCCTTTGGAGGCCTCTGTGGCTCCATCTCAAACTTGTCGCCTGCAGGGTTTGGGTTGTGGAAAAGGCAGGGATTTTTATCTTTCAGTCCCTAACCCACTTCCTGTGTCCTACAACTATAGGCCGACTTGAGAAAAATCGCCAGGAACAAAAGCTAAGCCTGAATAAAGGCCCCCAAGTGCACGCATTAGAGCTCTATTTTCTCTACTGTTTATTAAATCCCCAACCAACCCCCAGAAGAGAAGGTTCCTCCTTTTTTTAAAAAATTATTTTTGTGCTCTTTTTATGAAAGCTCACTTGGGAAAGATTTGAGGTGATCTAGTCTACAATGACTGGCATTCAGGGGTCTCAGAAAGGATGCTTGCTGTGTTTGAAAGTGGCACAATTATTTTTTCCCCTCAAATCTAGGGATGGGAGAGCAGAGATTTCCTTGGATGTGCATGTAATGTTTTTTTGGTAAAAGGTTTTAAGGGGTCTTTGGGCAAACACCGAGTTGGGGGTGGGCCCTGGGAAAATATCCACACAGGGCTCCCCAGAACCCATCACACACAATGTTTCCTTCTTATAAAAATGGAGGTGCTAGTGAATTAGACCATTCTTCATAAGCAAGAGGTGTTAGCCGAGATGGTCACAACTTTTCCTGTCTGTACTGAGAGAAAATGAGATATCACATTCAAATGATATGCCTGATGGTTTTTTTAGTTTAGGGATACTACTTACTTTCTCTTTTCTTTTTTAGATAATTATGCCATCATAATCTATCTTCCAAACAAAGCAACAGAATATTTTTTGAGATCTCACTGTGGGAGGAGGTCTAGGGAATACAACTACAGGAAGAGGTTTAAATAATTTTCACAATAAGCTCATAGCTTCTGCTCCAGGAAATGAAATAACAAGGGTCAGAATGTCCACTCTGTTTGCTGAAATAATGGTCCAGACACTTCCAGCCAGCCTGCTGCAGGATTCCAGCACCCCTATGTAGCCTGGGTCCCGATGCTCAACTGTGAGCAAACAATATGTCTGGGGCCCAGGCTATTTGGATAATCACTGCTTTCCGCTTTGGGGCAGAACTGGAAGTTTGCAAATATTGTCTGGGTGCTGCACTGGATAGGGAATAAAGGATGTGTACACTCCTTTGATTGGCCTTTGTCACTGTGTGGTCCGAAATTTCAAACTGTTTATGATTAAAAGAACAAAACAATGACAGGGGAGGTACCCCGAGTTCTGGCAGATCCCACAATAAGCATATATTAGTTTGCTATTGATTTGAATCCCACAGCTTTACTCTTGACCTTTTGACTAATATTGATAAGGTGGATCATGAAAGCAGTCTATTTATTTGGGGGTTTAGGTCCCAGATGTGCTCGGCTCCTTTCCCAGTGTACTTTCCCTGACGTTAAATGCCTTGCTCTTTGCTTCAGTTCATCCTACTAGTGGCTACTGGCTTTGGACGCAGACACACTGGCTCGGTTCCCTTTGGATGAGGGGTGGGCAAATGGTCAGTTGTGGCTGAACTTCCGGGCTAGCCACAATTCCAGGTGACTGGGCCAAGCTCTCAAAATAAGGGGACTCAGAGCCCACAGAGGGAATTTCTAGCGTTCCAGATTTTGTCCCCAAGGTCTGGTCCAAGGACCTCAGAGCCAGGTTAGCCCAGGACAAGTGGTGTCTGACACTGATTCTGTCCTTCCAGAAGCTTGTCTGGCTCTGTTTGACCAGTCCTCTATTAGCTAATTCAGGATCCCTTAACTCTGACTTTATCCTTTGAATTCCTCAGAAAGATGCTCATCTCAGTTTGGGAATGTGATTGTACTTTAGTCATTACACGCTAGAGCCATTTTTAATAAAAAATCGTCACTAAACTGCTGCAGAACTGGCTGAAACAGAAGTTGGCACATCCAGTTAGATGTGGCCTCTTTGAAGTTGCATAGTTTGAGGCAAGTTGCCAAAACTGAATTTTTAGCTTTTAAAATATCACATCCACAGTAATGTGCGGAACAGATGTGTAAACGCCAGCACTGATCTCATCTCAGGGTTGGGGGGTGTGGGTGAGAGGGACGGGGTGGGCCTAGGCAGAGGGGCAGGGTTGAGAGGCTGACACATCAGTGACTTGTTTACAGGGCCACGGGACAGCTGAGAATCAAAGTACTCACAGCACTGAAATGACTGGGCCAAAATGTCACAGGCTGTGTCTGGAGAGGTGGCTACTAACCCACTTGACCAAGTGACCCCCTGAGCGGGCAATGGATTGTCTTGGCAATCAGATAATTTCAGCTCAGGAAATAAATCAATGAACATATATCAGGACTTCAGTTACTCAGCTTCCTTGTGAATACCAAAGATGTAGATTTTTCAAAGGAAATCCAAAAAGGAGGGGATGTATGTATAACTGATTCATTTTGCTATACAGTAGAAACACAACATTGTAAAGCAACTATATTCCAATAAAAATTAATTTAAGACGTAGATTTTTCAGAAATATCAATGCCATGGGGAAAATGAGTGTACGTCTGAGGGTGGGGGTATGTGTGCCACGCATGTGTGTGCATGTTTATATGTGTGTCTTTGTTTACTTAAAAGAAATGTGGAGAAAACTGAAATAGAAGAGTTACCGAACTTTTATCTTTTTTTAGGTTCTGAAGTAACTCTTTTTGTTTAGGACTATGACATACATATTACATCAAGAGTTGCTGATAAATGGCTCCCATTTGGTACTTTAAGGCTATAGGTCTTACTATACAATTTACTAATTAAAAGTTTAGTGATTGATGCTTTCCCAGATTTGGCTTCAATGGAGCTCACCTTACTGACCTTCAAGAATGCAGCCTCTCTTAACCTTTCCCCAGGGATGGTGAGATCGGCTGGGACTTCGGACCCTTTGCTGCAGTGCTGCAATGCTTGCACCTGGACAAACCTCTCCTCCAGCAACAGAATACAAAGAAACTATATGGGACTAAAAATAACTGCACGCCTGCCGCAGTTGAGGCAAGTTCTGGACAAAAGATACAAAAAGACCCAAAAAAAGCCCATGCCACTTCTGAAGAGCAGGGAGCAAAAATAGGGGGTTGGGAGCAAAAGCGGGGTACCCACGCCCCCTGCGCACAACACCACCTAAGGAGTGGGCAAACCACCCAAGCTATCCCCCGGCCCCGACCCCTGGACACACCCCTACCCTCACCCCATATAAGGAACGAGCTCACGGGCCCCCAACCCCCCGCCCCCGGGAGTGAGCGAGCAAGGGAAGCTGTTACTTGTTCCCGCTCCCCGCTGCTGCAGCAGGGCCCCCAGTAAAGCCTTGCCTGAATTTCTTGTCTGGCCTCTGATCAATTTCTATTGATTAAGGAGGCCAAGAACCCTGGTGGGTAACAGTGGTAGGACAAAACTGGGAAAAGAAGAAACTGCTCAGTGGCCTCTACTTCCTCTTATCCTAACTTTTCTACCACACACTTTTCTACTGGATTCATCTAATTAGTGTAGCTCTTCTTGGCTATCATTATTCCTAAATATTTGTTTCTAAGTTTATCACTTAAGAACAGTCCTGTATCTAAGTACTCTGAAGACATGGACTCCTGAGTGGGAGCTACCACGTAAGACGTATACAGAGCCCTTATCATCTCAAGGTGTGAAGAGATCCTTTAAGGGACTAAAGGTGATATAAAAGCCGTAAAGTGGGAAAGACACAATGGAATCTAGTGGTCCATAACCTGGAATTCACAGTAATAGTTTGGAGATCCTTGAGATGTGAGGGGCTTTCAAGTTCCATCAATACCCAAGGGATTAGGACTGTAAGTCCTTTTAGACCCTAGGCGAAGCAAAAATAAGTACATACACTAAAAGCCAAGATGAGGCTGGTCATGCCAACAAAAATATCAAGTGTCTCTGCTCTGGGCTGGAACCGAATCACCTTACGGTGGTACCATTCGTTTCCTTGTGCAGAGCAGCAGTAACGGTGGGTCATGACACACGTGCCAACTAATATTAAAAAGGGGAATACAAATGCAATTTTCTTTGGAAAGAGAAACCTTAATGCATATGAATCGCACCGGCAGAGAAATGAAAGGTCTTCTTGGTGGAGAAAAGATGGGAAAATCCTGACATAGCTCAATGAAGAACTTTTACAAGGACACCTCTCAGCCCACTCATAGCAAAAGTGGCATTAAGTTTAATAAAACTTAAATCCCAGTTCTATTTTTTCAAAGCGAGGAAATAAGTCAGAAAAAAATCCAGATTTTTGCTCTTCTCTTCCTATCTATCTTCACACATTTAGAATATTATACACTTATCTTCACGTATTTAAAATACTGTTGCATTCGTTGGTTCCAGTTCCTCAGATGTTTATGGCTCCCCAAACAACCAGTCAATCCCTGGTAAAAGAAGAGTCCAACCAGTTTAGCAAAGTTTCAGCCAGTTGTTGGCTATGCGGTAACCACAGGCTGTGTCTTGTGCCAACTTAAATGCTCGCCTCCAGAGCTGCAATTCCGCGTGAGCCACAAGCTTCACTCTACCTTTCTCTTTTCCACCTTAGTCTACCTCTGGAACTTCAGAGAAAGGGGGGATGATGCGTCAAAGTTAATGGATCAAATTGTCTACTTAATCCACTCAGCGCTCTCTGGAAGGCTTCAAATCCATTTGCCTTTCTGAAGAGAGTGAAGAACCAGGTCCCTCTAATGACTCTTCCTGGCTGAACTCAGCTGCTCTCTTCAGAGTCAGGGCTAAAAGCAGGCTGGGGAGTTCTGTGGTCTGTAAAAGCCGCCTTACCATTAGAGTGCAGATGGGCTTCAGGGAAATGTCCAGAGTCCTTCATGGTCTCTACCCCGAAAGCCTACAGATGTCCCACCCAATGCACATCAGAACTTCATCTGATGTTAAAATGGTTCAAAAGAAATTACCTATGGAGGAAAACCTGCCTGTGGTTTCCTGGGTATCAAGACAACACGGCAATTAGATCCTCAGCAGCTTATCACTGAAGCAGCAAACTCTGAAAACACAGCTTCCTCTTCAAGACCAATAGCCAGTATTTCAGGCATTTTTCGGGGTAGACATTTCAGGTCAGAGTTCTCTGAGGGGAAAGAGAAGCACTTGGTTTGGTCTTGAGGAGCAGAAAGCCAGGCTGAGATGGTGGCCTGACTGCTTCCCTCCTCCTGGGGTCGTGTTCCCTCACTGTTGGCCTCACTCCTGCTTGTCTATAGATCTCAGCTTAACAGTCATTTCCTTGGGAAGGTCTTCCCTGATTGCCTGGGATCAATATTCAGTCCTGCTAGAAAGACAGCGATGTCCACTTAGCCTGTTGCCCTGTTAGTAATACCACCGGCCTGTGAGCTCCTCGACAGTTTTGCACCTCCTTCTGCATCTTCCCAACCTCAGCACCCAGCACAATGCTTGGGAAATTGTAGTTCATTAAGTAGTTGAATAATCAGTGGCTGAATGAATGAGGAAACAAACGAACATCTTGGGGGGACTGACTTGCCCAAGTCAAATGATAAAAGTAAAATGAGTTTGAATTAAGAGTTTTCTTTTTTTTTTTTTTTTTTTTTTTGCGGTACGCGGGCCTCTCACTGTCGTGGCCTCTCCCGTTGCGGAGCACAGGCTCCGGACGCGCAGGCCCAGCGGCCATGGCTCACGGGCCCAGCCGCTCCACGGCATGTGGGATCTTCCCGGACTGGGGCACGAACCCGTGTCCCCTGCATCGGCAGGCGGACTCTCAACCACTGCGCCACCAGGGAAGCCCTAAGAGTGTTCTTTGTCTTCTGGGCTTTTATATGCAAAAAGAAGGGGTCAGCCACTTAGTTTGCACCTCATCTTTAGGGACAGAAACAGAAGGAAAGAAATCAAGCCCTAGTGATCAATATTTCTCAACAGGAGAACATAAAGATCATGTTGAAAACAGGACTCTGAAAGATGGCAAAATGTGATGATGTTGATAATGATGTTTGGTTTGGTGCAAAATGCAGTTATCCAGAATGCTGAGAGAAAGGGCCAATTCCATCCCCTAGTAAGGTGAGATTTTTACCTCAATAATTTTTTTCGCTTTAACTCTTGCTTCCGATTTGGTATTAACACTTTAAGACAGTTCATTAGGATGACAGTTATGCTAAATTGTTATACTAGGAAAATTGTAAACTGGATAACCCCATTACTTTCCAGGGAATTATTTGGTTCTCTGGGCTTTGGGTGGCAGGATTCCGAAGTGTAGGTAACTCACCAGTGTAGAAACAGACTCCCAGCATGTGTCTGAGGCTGAGAAACTGAATAGGCAATGTTGGAGCTGAAAGGAAGTGATGGGATCATCCAGTCCAGTTCTGGCATTGTACGGATAGGAACACTGAGGTTTGGAGGGGAGACGTGGTTCCCTAAGGCCTTGCAATAGTAAGTGGAGAAAGCAGGGCCATAACTCAGTTCTCTTGGGTTTCCATTCTGGCCCTTCCCACTATCATATGGGTAAATTTTGGGTCCTGCAGAGATTTGCCCCAAGATCATGAGACTCACAGCTTACAGGACTAACTGGTTTACTCTGAGGAAACGGCTCTCAGCAACAGGTCAACATGGTTTTGATCAGCAAGGCAATCAGATGAGAATTTTTTCTTCCAGTGGATACAGAAAAAAGGATCTAAGAAAAGTCCCAGCTGGGACTGATAAAAACATAGTAACATAAATATGTTCTTACAGCCTGCTTTCCACCATGGCCAGCCCCACTCCCTACACATTTCCTTTTCTTCTGGTGTCAACATTCTGCAGTCTTAAGTGTGACTAAATCAAATGATTGTTTTATTCCTAGGCAGACTTGAGCGACTGCCCTGCTTAGCCCTCTCCATGCAAACAATGATCACATCAGGACACTCAGGGTATGAGATGTTAGGGGTATGCTAACGCTACCTGGAGGAGAAGCTGGTCCTTTCCTGGAGCTTTCACAGAAAATTTCTAAATATCCCTGTTGAGAGAGTGACCTAGCTTCAGAGGGTGAATACACACACACGCACACAACCTTTTAATACTAACTGACCAGGAAACAAGGTGGTAGGTAGAAACGCAGCATATATCTTCAGGACCAAAAGGGGAGGCAATGCAGCCTGATGGAGAGTGTGTGGTTTTTTGGAGTCAGACATAACTGGGTTCTAATTCCAATTCTGTTGTTCATTCACTGTATATCCTTCAAAAAACTAACGGATCTCTCAAATCACAATTTTGTCACTTGTAAAACAGGCACGTCACACTTACCCGGTAAGGTTGATGTGAGAATGAAATGCAAAGAAGATGAGTGAGCAATGCTCCCAACACGGTACCTGGTCCCAAGCTCTCTACTTCTATTAGCGTTAATGATGCTATGGATATTTATCTATATTCCTGGCAATGAAACACATCTGCTTTCGGTCTTGTTGTGCAGAACACAGGCATACCTTGTTTTATCGCGCTTCACTTTATTGTGCTTTGCAGATACTGCGAGCTTTATAAATTGAAGGTTTGTGGCAACCCTGCATCAAGCAGGTCTGTTGGTGCCATTTTTAAAAGCAGTATTTGCTTACTTGGTATGTCTGTGTCAGATTTTGGTAATTCTCACAACATTTCAAACTTTTTCATATAGTTATATTTGTTATGGTGACCTGTGATCGGTGACCTGTGATGTTACTATTATGACTTGCTGAAGGCTCAGATGATGGTTAGCATTTTTTAGCAATAAAGCGTTTCTTAATTACACTTGCGTACATTGTCTTTTTAGATATAATGCTATTGCACAGACTACAGTGTAGTGTTAATATAACTTATATGCGCTGGGAAACCAAAAAATCAGTGTGACTTGCTTTATCGTGATATTTGCTTTATGGTGGTGGTCTGGAACCAGACCTGCGATATCTCTGAGGTTTGCCTGTACAGAAATTTCTTTTGTGTTTTCAATCTTCACAGTACACATATGAACTTCATGATAACAATAATGACCAAATGACTTCTACTCTGCAGAAACAACTAATATAGAAAACGGAAGTACCAAATGTGTACTTTTCCCCAGGTGATTCTTTTAAAAGGTCTGGAGGAGTAATAGAAAAATGCCTGGGTTCTGATGCTGTGATCAATGTGAAAGGGATGGATGGGACAATGGTGATGATTTCTCAATATATGAGGGACAGCACCCAGGCTCTAAAAGGGGGTTTGCTTCTAAAAGGGTGGCTCCACCTCTCTTGGCATTATCACTTGTCATAAAAATCAAGTTAAAATGATTCATATCGTTACACAATACACTTTATAGCGACATAAAAGCTTCACCCTTTGGTATCCTCTTGTAAATCATAAGTAAAGATGCTGTTTGTCTAAGGAGTCCATTCTTGGTCCCTACAATCCATTCTCCACAGGCAGCTAAAGCGATCTCTTAAACATCTAAATCCGATCATGTCACTGGCCAGCTTAAAATATCTCTATCACTTCCCTTAGAATAAAATCCAAAGTCAACTAGGTTTTCAAGATCAATGTCTGTCTCCTTTAACTTCTTCTTGTATTCCTTCTTTCCCTACTCACTATCCTCTAGCCACTTGGGCCTTTTTGCTCTAACATACCAAATTTTTCCCACCCCAGGGCCTTTGCACTAGCCGTTTCCTCTATCTCTAATGCTCTTTTCCTGATTATTCAAATGCAGGGTCCTTTCGGCACTCAAGTCACATTTTCAGAGGTCTCTTGACGACCCTATCTGCAGTAATTCTATCTGCCCCCTAGTGACATATTCATCTATATTTCCTTCTCAGAACTTTTGTGTTTTGGTTAATTGTCTGCATTCTCCACTCCCTTAAAATGTAACTCTTGGAGGACAGGAATCAAGTCTGTCCTCTCATTACTCCATCCTCAGCATCTAGAATACTAACATCTGTTAAATAATTGAATGAACCAGAGCTCAAGCTTACAAACAGCTTTTAGTTGTAGCATGCAACCAGAAGGGGAAAATACAATCTTTCATATGAGGACCCTTTTCTTAAGTCTTCATTTCCATCTCAAATTTTGTCTTTATTCTGAGAGATTCAATGACCATTTTGATGACTCATTCCAACAACTTAGCCTTGAAATTTCTGGACATCCTCCCCCATGTCAAAAATGTTCACTTTTGGTGTACTTCAACTACCTACTTCTACTTTTGTAACCTTACATTTCAATAGTCCACCTGTGATCATAAGCCTCTTGCCTTCTAGTTTTCTTAATTTCATTCCATTCAGAGGCTCAGAGCATAGGAAGCCTCACAGGTATCTGAGCCAGGATTCAGGGATCCAGGATACCAAATCAGTGGGCAGAACACTGGCCCATGTCAGGAGTCAGGGATGCAAAGCATAAGTGCTCAGGGTGTCCAAGAGTGGACTGAACCAACAATTTTAGCTTAACTGGACACAGATTATAAGGGCTGGGAAGATGCACACCATCACAAACAAGAGATTATCTTCAGGCACAGACAGGGACTGGAAGACTCAGATAGGGGCCAGAAATAGACTGTTTTGCTCCTGCAAACCACTGACAGACTCCTGAAATGGGGAGCCGAGAGGGGACTGGGATAGAGTTGGGGTTCTTGGAAATCCAGAGCTCTCACTTATCAACTGGGACAATTTGGCTTCTGACGTCACCACTGTGTCAAATCTGTCTCTTGCCAATGATGTTTTCCAATCCAATTCCCACTGGCAGTGTCCAGTCTTCATCTTCCTGCACCTCTTGGCTACATTTGACAGTGTTGATCACCCTGTTCTTCTCAAAATGCTCCGTTCTGTAGGCTTCCATGATACCACATTGCCTAATCCTCTTCTGGTCCCTTTGCTTCCTATCTGTCTCTGTCACGGGATCCTGACTCTCTTTCACCTCCATCTGGTGTTCCTATAGGTCTGTCTTGTACCTTCTTAGTGTTTTATTTTACATATTCCTTGCAGTTCTCTCTTTCATTCTCATGGGTGGCTTCATCTAGCACTCAAATACTTCCAGACTCACATCCCTTGCATAGTTTGTTCATGCCTGAGCTTCAGAAGTGTGTGTTCAATAGCTTTTTGGATATCTCTCCCTGGACCTCTCCTAGGCATTTCAAGTTCAACACGTCCTTAACTAAATTCTTAGTGTTTCTCACCCAATCTCCTTCCATTCCACTATTTTTTATTTCAGTGGGCAGTTCTACCATCTAATCAGTCACATCCAAGCAAAAAACCTGGAAGTCAAACTTGACTGGGTCTTCTCCTGTACCACCCACATCTATCATTTAATTAATTCATTCAGCAAACTGCAAGCAAGTCCTGTCACTTACTAGGTATTCTAATTATGAACTAAATAGTGATACGGGAAACAGATACAATTCCTGTCTTCACAAAGCATATATACTACCGGCTGACTTTATCTCCAAAGTGTTTCTTCTGTCCCTCCTCTTTTATTACTAGCAGTAGTTGGCATGTAACAGATGCTCAATTAATCTTTATTGAATGAATGAATACATGAGAATGCAACTATCTGAACATCTGCTGTCTATATAGCACAGATTATGGCATGACATACCAATGTCGTTAAAAATATTTCAAAGCATACTTTGTGAATCAATAGAAACTAAAACATCTGGCCAATTTAGCTAGCAAATCCCCAGTGAAGCATTAGTATGTTTTATCTGTGTTATGCAAACACCCAGATGGTCTGGGCTTTCTGTGGTATTGACTGGGTGTTTTGGCAGAGCACAGGCTCAGCCAGACCAGTTTTGATCTCTTCCAGGCACACATTATGTCTCTGAATCGCACATATGGATCACTGACTTCCAGAGCTAAGCATAAGTGCAATTCTGATGCTTGTGACCATTTTAGTTGACTCAATAATTTCCAAAATGTTATTAGTGCCACTTGGTTATTTATGAATATCAGCATACATTCATTGGCTCTTAAGTATGAAGACATAAAAAAAATTGAGATTATTCATGTTGAAGATGGCAAAGACAGGCAAAACTCAGGCATCATAAGAAATATATGGTATGGTTAAACACCAAGAATAATAATCTTTGACTAATAATGACATCTTTTATAAAAACTATTTGATGACATCAGTAAATATCTTTAGGAAATCAGCAGATAAATATTTCCAGTATTCCTATATAATTCTACCAGATCAATCAATCATGACTTAAAACCGAGCACCTCTACCTCTCTTCTGGGTTCTCAATTCCTAGTAGCAAGGATAGGTACACACTGAGATGAGAACAATTAGGAATTATCCCCATTTCCACAATCAGTTTAAACGGACAGAGTTTTTCAAAAGGAAAGACCAAAAAGAAAAAGAAAAACAAAAAACCAAGAGAGAAAACTTTATGCGGAATTATTGAAGTGTTCAGGGTGAGGCATGCATCTTTTTTAAATAAGCAGCCTTCAGGCTCAAGCTAACGATAGGCAGAGGAAACAGAGGGTACTTTCAGCTGGGCATGCACCAACTCCAGGAAGTATTTAAGACTGTAATATTCTATAATAGCAAATTGTACCATGCATACCAATTCAGGGATGGAAAGAGGTAGGCGCTGAAATCAGTGCTGACTTGTGTAGGCATAATAATTTGGGGGGAAAGTAAACACTCACAAAAGAATATTAAAGGCTCTTGCAAGGCATGCGGGCTGGGTTCAAGGGTTCAACCTGCATCTTTGACCAGTGAATGGGGTCCATGCATTGATCCTTAGCTCCTTCACACAGAGCTGGAAGGAAACCAAGGTTAACCTGGCCTCAGAGCGCCCCATCAATCTTTCAAATGCGGAATAAAGAGGCAAGACTTTCAGCATTTTAACCTCTTCCGTTTTAAATGTCTTTAAGCAGACAGATTTTTCTTAATGAGAAATGTTCAGGTCTGTGGATTAGAACAATGAACACATATATGTCTTCATAAAGCTCCAGACACTATCAATTTGGTCTATTTATTTCATAGTACTGTCAGCTCTTCCTTGGCTCGGGAGAATGTCAGCAGCTGTTTACAAGCCTTATATAGTGGCTTTTCTTGGGTTAGTTTCTTCAAAAAAGCACAATGAAGTCACACAACTTACATGAGTTCAACTATATGTGCCTGGCCTAAGGGAAGGGAAGGGAAAACCTGTTAGAGCAGGTGATTTTGCCCATGCTCTGAACAAGCATTCTGGAGAGGGGAGCATCTCTGAATCCACTCTGGTTCTCCCTGATCAACTTCAGTTCTCTGGTGCCTCTCAGTGTCAGAGCAGCTCACTGGGTTTAGTGTGATTCTGGTATTTGAAGATATACTTTTAAAAATAATTTGATGATTGATAACTTACACCTGATGTACTGACTTTGTTGCTTTATCCCTCATGGAAGATGCAAATCCACACTACATAAGAATAGCATTATGT
Organism: Neophocaena asiaeorientalis asiaeorientalis; assembly: GCF_003031525.2. Taxonomy (NCBI): domain Eukaryota; kingdom Metazoa; phylum Chordata; class Mammalia; order Artiodactyla; family Phocoenidae; genus Neophocaena; species Neophocaena asiaeorientalis. The sequence goes on from NW_020172779.1 coordinate 13,919,066, forward strand.
GGGTGGCTTTGAAATTGCTTACTACTCTCGAATGCCCTCATCCTTACCTCGCTTGCATCTTTTATATTTCCAAATCAACAATGCCCTCCTGATTTTAAATTTCAGAGGGCACCTCGGTACTCCTAGCCAGCCAACTACCTAAAAAAATTACATTCGCATGGACTTGCCCTTCCCCCTTTGCTGTTAGTTTAATAAGATGAGGTTTATCCTTTCCAACATGAGTAATTAATTTTGGTAAAATTATAATTCAGCTTCACGTGACATTTATTTTTAGCTAGGTCAAAAAAAAAAAAAAAAAAAAAAAAAGG
>NW_020172779.1:13920818-13926915 GCF_003031525.2 Neophocaena asiaeorientalis asiaeorientalis
AAAAAAAAAAAAAAAAAAAAAAGGAGAGGGTGGTGGGAATCCTCTGGTATTTCTGGCATTTCCTGAAATGACATAGGTAGGTTAATTCTGTCCTGAGGTGATACATTTGATCAATTACGATTAAGGCACTCAGCAGAGAAAGGGTTAAAGATGAATTGGTCTTCTCTGAGGCAACTGGGTTGGAGGTGCACATGCATTCACAAGAAGCAAGCCGGGACTTACGTTCTGTTTCCCCACTATGTTATCAAAGGGCAGTTCGGGGCTCCAGGATCCTTCTGTGAATGTCGCCCCACTGTTTCTGCTGTCTGAGGAGCTCACGGATTCCTTGACGATGTCTTCAGGCAAAGACAGCAGACTCTCCTCAGGCTGCTTAATTAAATAGGTCTCTATATTATGCTTCCTCAAGAATTCGTTCCTCTCTTTACCATGACCCTCTTCCACATTATAGTCACCGTTGAGGCAGTCCAGCGTGGCTTTGGAAATGTGAATCCTCCTGTGTGGACAAAGCATAGGTTGTTATACACCTGACATGGCTTGCAAAGGCCATCTGTTTTTGGTCCTGTGCAAACCCAACATCAGGGCTGTGCATGGGTGCTGTGAGGACGTGTCCTCAAGGACAGTATCTGTTCCCCTGAAAAAGTAGAAAGAATAAAAGAAAACAAAAGTATAAGCATAAATCAATGAGCAGGTATCTATCACCAACTTCACCCCAAGGGTCGCTGTAGACTCTGATAAATCGCAGCCCCATTGAGCCACATTTAAGCACTTCCTTTGGTTTTTCTTCTGTCAGCCTGATCCCAGCAACTTTTAAGAATCAGTGATTTTTTCACTCATGTTGATTATTTTGGAAAAACAAGTTCCATAAATGTTTCTGAACTCAACGGCAATTCTTGTCCTATCACCATGCAAATGTAGTGCTTACTGTTTTGGAACTTTTCCTACCTTTTCAATTTTCACATATTTGTGCCTTATTTCTTCAACTTGTCTATAATCTTCTTAAGAACAAAGGCAGGTCTTATAAGTCCACAGGGCTACATGGAGGGTCCTTTAGAAAAACCACTGTAAGATGCAATTTCCCTTGTAATGTGTATATGGAAAGCAGAAGAGAACACAGCTGTGGATACGTGCAGGCTGGCAGCTGGCTAGGCTCACTCACAAGGTAAGAGACTCATATCAGCCATCATAGTTCAAGATTCACATTTCTTTTTTAGCAAAACAACAGATGACATCAAGAGCCTTAAAGATCAGATGTGAATTGTGGGAATGTCACATGGTAAATCCTTCTGGGCAAGAGTTTTTCTGTTCTCATAACTGCCTAACTCAGACTACTTATTGTGGTGCATTGTGGTCTGGGTAGACTAGCTCGGTGGTTACAAGCACGGATCCTTTGGCCACACTCCCTGGATTGAAACCCTAGCTCTGCCACTTGCTAGCTGAGAGATCTTGGGCAAGTTATTTAAGCTTTCTATGAGTCTGTTATCTCACCCATAACAACGGGAAAAATAATAGTACCCATTTTTCAGGGTCTTCATGAGTATTATAAGAGTTGATTCGTGTAAAGTAGTTAAAACAGTGCATGGTGCACTGCACATGCTACAAGAACAAACCCTTAAATTATTAGGATTATTTTTTAAAATGCCATTATCTTATTCCTGTTGTTTATTCCATGCCTCCTCAAGGCTTATAGGGTACACTTTAAATTCTGAACAAGGTCTCTAAGACCTCCACTTTCTGGGCCCTGCGACTTCAAGGCTCATTCTCTGACACTCTCTCCAGCTAATCAAGTAATTGGCATGTCGTCAAAATCAAGGTGCTACTTCACACCTACTAAACTCAGAACAAGCCATTCTTCCTGCTTAGAATGCTCACGCTGTGTTTTCCACACAATTTCCTACTCCCTGATTCAGTACAAATTCATTTCCCTAGGCTGACTTTAGTGCTCTTTTAAATGAATGAATGAATGAATAAGGTAGATACTTAAGACTTTGCTTGGCTTTTGGATTCTAGAAACAATATATCCAAGGAAACAATTTTTTTCAAGTGATGTTTCCAAATGCATTTTCTTCAGTGCTGCCTCGACTTCTCCTGTTACCCCCCTTACCCATCCTGCTAAGTTCTTTCTTACAGAGAGAATAATCCACTGCAAAGGACATGTAAAGAAACAGAAACCACAAACAATGCATTTCTGTTCATTTAAGGCACATTCTGCATGTTTTCCAAATAAGTATCCTTGTATATAGACATTGATTTCAAACGTGAGGTAAGATACAGGCATACCTCATTTTATTGGGCTTCCCTTTTCTGTACTGCACAGATACTTCATTTTTTCCAAATTGAAGGTTTGTGGCAACCCTGAGTTGAGCGAGTCTGTCTTTCCAAGAGCGTTTGTTCACTTCATGTCCCTGTGTCACATTTTGGTAATTCTCAAAATATTTCAGACTTTTTCATTGTATTTGCTATGATGATCTGTGATCAGTGATTTCTGATGTTACTGTTGCAAAAAGATTACAACTAGCTGAAGGCTCAGATGATGGTTAGCATTTTTTAGCAATAAAGTATTTTTTAATTGAGGTATGTATATTGATTTCTTTAGACATAATGTTATTGCACACGTAACAGACTATGGTATAGTGTTAACATAACTTATATACACTGGGAAACCAAAAATTCGTGTGACTTGCTTTACTGCAATATTTGCTTTATTGTGGTGGTCTGGAACAATTTGCAATATCTCCAAGGTACGCCTGTATTAAAAATAAAAGCATGTGAAAGATGTTTCGAGCTCTCTTGAGAAAAGTGCTAATTACAAGATATTCTCATGATAAATTTTGTCAATACATAGGAACTCAGTAGTGTTGACCTAGAAGAATAGAAAAGATGTTTGACCTTCCATGAAATGAATAGATGTCCCAGTCTTTCTCAGATCACGCTCAGAGCTGGATGCTTGAAAGCTGTCTTTTTCTCCCAGGCAAAATGAAACTCCTGGTCGTGTTTCGTAAAGTCTAATGGCTGATTTTCTTTTAAAATAATCAAGTGAAATACCACCCCACTTGGTATTTTCTCTAGATCCTACATTTTATTATTCTGCTGTCAACACTTGGGGGACTAATATGTGCATATCCTAAATCGATATTATGTTTTCCATATTGAAAGACATCCTTATCCTTCTGCTGAAGTTCTAATCAATATTTAAATGCTTTGATAGAAACTGGATTTTAGGTGTTCATTTTCACCTTGAGCTTTGGAGTAATACATTTGCAGCTGAGTGTCTGGGGATTACATTTCCCTCTAAGGAAATGAGTCAGTTCTCAGACAATATTCTCATATATTGAATGTCAGGTAAATCTGAAACTTTCTGATAATTTTAAATGCCAGGATATACCAATAATAGTCATGATAGTAAATAAGATCTAACAGTTGGGCAACACTTATTTTGTGTAAATGTTACTTTGTAGCCAAATGTATTCTATGTGCTTTGTTCCATGGATCATCTCATATAATTTCCATTCTTCCAACAACTATAGGTGATAAGGCGTTTTTTTTCCCCTCACTTTGCTGACAGTGAAACTGGCTCAGAGGCAGTGAGTAAGTAACTAGACCAAAGACCCATCAGTGGTAGATGGCAGTGCTGGATTGAGACAAAAACATACACTTTCAGAGTCTTTCCAAGACCCTACAGCTACATCATAGGGTCATTACTACAACCACAGCTATTTCCTGAGCAAAGGACTTTATATACATTGTTTCATTTAACTAAAGGTTGAGAACAGTGGTCCTCAAAATGAGGTACCAAGGCCAGCAGCGTCAGCATCACCTGGGAACTTGTTAGGGAGGCATATTCTCGGTTCCCATCCCAGACACAGCGATCAGAAACTCTGAGGGTAGGGCGTAGCTACTGATGGTTTAACAAACTATGTATGGGTTCTGCATGACTGCGGGTTACAGACTATCAATCATTATGCCGTGGCGTTGGACGCCTCCCTCCTTCTTCCTAGGTTCTATACAGCACGCTAGGCACTGGGGACACAGAGGGACTGGAGACTCATATAAGGACAATCTTGAACAAACTGGACTGATAAATTAACAATGGAAGACAGTGATGAGTAGTGAGGCACTTAATAGCTGCGTTTATGTGAGAGATTTAATTTCTTTGAGCCTGTCTCCCCATTAAAACAAGGAAGCCACGATTTACTACGTGGGGTGTTGTGAGATCAAATGATATGATGTATTCATGGTATTTAGCACTACTCAAGATGTTTTTAGAATTGGGGGCTATCTCGCTCATTGAAAGGAAAAGTAATCTGAGTTTTTTTCCTATAAATAGTGATTGATAGGAAGGGGAAATTACAGACATTAAAAAAGCAGAAAAATAAAAAGCCAAACAATTTCAAATCATGGAAAGTTCAAAGATATGTCTGAGTTTTCAAAGGAAGGGTAAGGTCATATAGCAGGTCTGTAAGTCTCAACCCTGGCTGCCCATGAGAATTGCTTTAAGAACTTAAAATAGATTCTGTACAGATTTTGCTTTACATGAACTGGTCTGGGGTCTGGAAAACCAGGATTTTTTTTTTTTTAGGAACACCAGGATTTTTAAAATGCTCCTCTTCTGGTTCTAATGTAAAATCAAATCTGAAAACCAACGCTTTGCAGGGCTAGGTCCTGAACACCTGAGTGTCATCTCACCGTCCTCACTGCCTATGACAAATGTCACTAAAGTTTTGAGGCCAATATTCGCATGATGTTTTAATGTTCTGTCACCTCCAAAATAATTGCTTCTTGGACATATACTTCTGAATTCTGCACATGGGAAACCCACTGTCACAAAGTGAGCAAATGATAAGTGTTAAGCAAGAAGAGAGTTTTGCTTTGGCTTACCCAGGGATTCCTCCAGATTCAAGTTTGTTTGCAATATCCACATCCCAAGACCAGACATCAAACTGCCACTTTCGTAGACCCAACACGCCACATAGCACTGAGCCCGAGTGGATTCCAATCCGCATGTCAACGTCATGCTTCGTCCTTGACCGCACATACCTGTTGACATAGGTGAATGCAGAGACACATGTAAAAGGCCAGTGTAGGCACCCTTGGCCTGGGTGGCAGCCTGGGTCTTGCCTACTCCATAAGTTCAACTCCTGTCCATTCATATGCCACCTCTTCCATGAAGCCTACTTGGATTTCCTGATAACAGAAAGATACCCTTCCTCCTCCAAACTCTACTAGTCTTTTGTCTGAACGTTTAAGGGCCCTTATCACCCTTCTCCCCAAACCTGCTCATCCTATATAACTTCTGTCTCAGGGAATGGCATCAATCTCTCTCTCCACTCACTACTGTACAAACCTGGGATAGATTATAGGTTCTGCACTTCATTGCACACTCCATTTCCAACCTAAATATTTTAATTTCTATTCCATTTTCTTCTCTCCATTCCTCATACCAACACTCTAGTTCAGGCCACCATCAGGCTTCAGTCTGGGCTCCCTGCCTCAGCCTGACCACCTTCCAGCTCATGTTCTATCATGTTCTACATGGCTATCACAAACACAAAAGTGACCTTGTCACTCCATCACTGCCTTGTCTGAAACTCTTTCCTGACCTCCTGACTCCTGAGAGCAGTGGTCTCTGGAGTGGTGGTCTCACATCCCACGGCTGAGCCAGGTCAACGGCTGGGAAGCAGGAAGACAGTGATACAACTTCCATCCATAGCTTTTGTGTTTTATCTTTACCAAAATTTGATATATGGGTTGACTTTAGCCACCTTACAGGGTCTGTGTCAGACTGACCTCTGACTGTAAGCATGGGGGAGGAGGCAGCTTGAGAAAACAGGAAGATTTCTACCATCAGGAGTTTCCTCTGGGCACACACATTCCTTCTTCATTTTCAAAATATTTCAAACAGGGGCTTCCCTGGTGGGGCAGTGGTTGAGAGTCCGCCTGCTGACGCAGGGGACACGGGTTTGTGCCCTGCTCCGGGAAGATCCCACATGCCGCCGAGCGGCTCGGCCCGTGAGCCATGGCCGCTGAGCCTGCGCGTCCGGAGCCTGTGCTCCGCAACGGGAGGGGCCGCAGCGGTGAGAGGCCCGCGTACCGCAAAAAA
>NW_020172779.1:13929961-13943653 GCF_003031525.2 Neophocaena asiaeorientalis asiaeorientalis
CCAGTGGGGGGCCCCCGGACCGAAAAAAAAAAAAAAAAAAAAAAAAAGTCAAACAATTTTAGTTTTAAAGTGTGCCCAGCATCACTATAGTAGAGGGTGTAATATGGACTCCAGTGCCAGACTACGTGAGTTTATATCTTGCTCTGCCACTTACTAGCTGCATGACCTTAGGCACGTTACTTAACTTCTATCTATAAAATGGGAGCGATAATAGCATTGTCAGGGTTAAGTGAATAAAGATATGCAGAGAGTTGAGAACAGTCTCTGGCACATACTAAGGACTACCTGGTTGCTTATCACATATGAAGGAACTGCAGGAAAGTTAACCTATTTTCTTGTGGCCACATAGCTGGTAAGCATGATTCTAAGGCTAAATTGGAGCTGCTGTTTTTCAAACCTCAGACTCCTTGCAACATAGACACTGTATGTGGTGTGTGATTCTGGGCAAATAGCTGAATCTTATCCAGAGTTTCAATGGTTGTAGAATAAAGCTCTAGCTGATTGTTTCACTCACAGAGCCTTTGTGAGCCCCAAAGGAGATAATGGCTGTTAAAGTGCTTTGCCAACTAATTGTGAGGGTCTATTAAACAGCACACCATGCTAATGCCATTAGGCAATTAGCACCGTACAGGGAACGCACTGGAACATCTTAATGAAAAGACATTTAGATTTTTTATTTTCTTCTACAAAACAAAAATTATAAGAAGACAAACTTTTTCATTGCACTGTTTTTCTTTTTGTTGTGTCTGGGATTTGACTTAATAAAAGAGAAGAATGAAATGACGGAGAAGTCATGAATAATTTACAGACAGCGATCCTCTTTGGAAAGGCTACCCAGCGGTTGCATAGAACTACAAACACATTCCATGTGTTTCAAGATCTGTTCTTGAGGGGGGAGGGGGCCTTTGAGCATTCTTGAAGCTAAAATGGAGGAAATTCTGCTCTGAGTTACGGGTCCCTTTTCAATTTTTCCAAAGTAGAGCCCCACCGTTGCTTTGCTGTGCCTCGTCAGTCGCAAGTAAAGAAAAAAAAAAAAATGCCTATAGATCACTCGTCTTATAAACATCTGCACCCGCTCTTTTTCTCCACAAACTCTGAGCTTCCGGAGGGCAGGGGTACCATCTTTCATTTCCACGTGCCCACACTTAGCACAGCACTCAGCATGTAGTGCTCAGAAGTATTTGTTGAATTCATGGACAAAGCTCAAAACCTTTCTTGCTCTACAGCCCCTTGTTGTCCCAAGATGCTTCTAAGAGTCCCAGGGGAACCACGGAGGTGTGTTTGGCCCCGCCAGTTGGGGAGCGGGGAGACCCTCTACATCTTCCCCTTTCAACTAAAGCAGCTTTGCTCTCATCTGTTTTCACGGAGGGCTTCTAGCTAAGATTTATTTTCAATAAAGACTCCACTTAATAGTTATTATTATTTTTTGTAGCTCTAGATCAAGCTGGGTACCAATAATGCAAGAGTTTACCAGCATAAGAGCGATGATGTCATTTCCTTTAATTGAACTATTAAAGACGAGTGTTTGGTATATGATAACAGATGAAGAACCTCGGAAATGTTCTTTCAGTTGAAATGCTTCAAATGGTTCATTTTTTAGCCAATTAACCAATCCATCGATGGTGCTGGAGAAATGACAGCCATCGTTGATCTGTAGATTAGACTTTCTCCACCGTTAAATAAATGGATGAATAGAGAGACAAACTTCAGCAGAGTGGCAGACTGGTACTGTGGGTGAAGTACATCCAACTCCTCAGCTTTGGAAGCAGAGACTGGAGTTCTAATGCTGCATCTACCCATTGTTGGCTGTGGAAACTGGAGCAAAGGAAGTAAATTCTCTTCTGTAAAATGGGAATGATATGGGCTTCTCAAAACAAGTGACTCTCAACACCACCAAGGGGCATGGAGTCTGCATTAAAGCAGGCCTGGATGTGAAGTTAGGTATCTCAACTTACTACCTGTGGGACTCACGCTAGTTGCATTAGTCTCTGAGTCCCAGTTTTCTTAGGTGCAATGGGAAAGAGAACTAGATTTTTGCAGAGTCGTTAGGATAGTTTATAAAATCATGTATATAAAGCACTTAACCTGGTGCAGTTTGAACACTCAAAAATAGTGGCTACTACTACTTTTTGTTAGTAATTAACAAAATTAACAATTTGTAATTATACAACTATATACAGGTTGAATCAGACCAAAAAAAAACTATGAATTGATCACACTACCCTTTCCTGCTAAAATTGTGCCTGCATTTGCTCTATTTACATCTAAATAGCTTCAACCAACCCATTTCATATACCAACTGGGCAGTTCCTAGACACATATTGGTTCAAAAAGGATGAACTAATTTACAGTGTAGTAAGAACTGAGTGATTGGTCCTCGGCTCCCTAGATGACAGTGCCCTTGGACATTCTGAGAAAAATGGAAAGACAAGGGAGTTAGTTATGGAGGTCAACTACGGTCACTGTGCAGGGTGTTCTGTGCAAGTGTACCCTGGGTACCATTACAATAACCCTGGGTACCATTACCAGTACCATTTTACAAATTAGGAAACTGAGTTCCAAGAAGTTCCTTTCTTTAGGTCACACAAATAGAGGTGGAATAGTTGGAATTTCACCCCAGGTGTTTGAGCCTAAATGTAGTGGTCCATTTCCTCTACCCTGAATGGTTTATGTTGAAAAAGGAGCCATGCTTAGGGGTACATGAACCACTGGGGTTTGATCTGGCTCTGCCCAATAGATGGATGACACAGTCTCTGCCAGCTAATTCCAAAAGTCAGCAGACTATAGCAAGCTCCCTTCTGTAGATTCCAGAGTTCACTGAGGGTACCTCAGGGGTCACTCACTGTTGGGGTGGGAGCTGCCAGCACGGTGGCCATGCAGCCTGACTTTGCCTTCAACCATGATCTATCCTATAGCCTTTACTGGACTTCAGAGTCAGCCTGCCTTACAAACCATGGGGCCCATCTGCCTCTAAAAAGTTGGAAAGCTACCGTGTCTTATCCTAGCGTGGAAGTTGCAGTTTCATTCTGGTGCCCACAACAGTTCTGATAGGTAGATATCTATCAGCATTATAAATTTCCATTTTACAGATGAGGGAACTGAGGCTCCAAGAGAGTTAAGATGTAAATATTATGTCTTCTGTGTTGGCCTTTTATCTTCATAAAAGATGTCGTTTCATTCTCACCCTATGCTACATATACAGTCCATTTATCTCATCTGTTCATTTATTCAACAAGCATCTCTTGAAGTCCTCTGCAGATATAAGCAGGGAACGAAACAGACAAATCAGAAAATCAGTTCCTGTATTTATGGAGATTGCATTAGGACGGTTTCCCCCCATTTTACAGCTAAGGAGGTGGGAGGGGAGAGAGGTTAAGTCACTCGCTCAAGGTCAGGAAGTAATGGGTCCTGATCGGCCCTCACAATGCCAGACTGCAAGCTGAGAGCTCTTTGGACACCTTCCTGCTGCTTGCACTCCCTTCAGCATCACCCTCCTGCTTTTGGGGGTGGAAAGGTAATGGGAAAACCTGGAGCAGGATTCCTGTTCAAAAACAGTGTGGACTGCATGGAGAAAAGCAAGAGAAGCAATCCAGCCACCCTTTCCCACGCTGAGCTCTATGTCTTTCTCTCTCTGTAAAAGTAGATTTTTAAAAAACTAAGGTTGCCCTAAATGGTGTGTGTGTGTGTGTGTGTTCGTACTCTGCAATACGTACTTCTTTAAACTCACAAGCATTTTCTTATGCCATTGAATATTAACGTAAGTCATGGTACTTAATGGTTACCCATTTCCCTATTTTGTAATATGCAAAACTTCATCTAACCATTTCCCTGCCTTTAGACATTTAGGGAGTCAGACAAGCAGGCCTCAGGGTCTTTGCGCTCCTGCCTAGGCTGCGTGTCATTGGCCGGAAGTTATTTATCCTATAAGAATTTCAAGTTCCTCGTCTGAAAATCGGGGAAGGTAATAGTATTTTCCTCTCAGGGCCGTGGTCAGTATTAGGTGAGGTGAGTCAGGAAGGTTATTTAGTATAGTGTCTGGCACATGGTGAGCATTCAATCAACATTAGCTTTATCAGCTATTGTTACCAGATAGTTTCAGCCTTCACCATTGTCAATAATTTTGCAAAAAGAATACTTGTTCATGTTAAAGACAACTCTGATGCATTTCAAAGAGAAGTGCAGTCTTATGGATGCTGTTGTCAGGGACTTTTCAGAACAAGGTGAGAAAGGGGGTTTGAGGAGGAAAGAGACAAGAGAGAGAGAAGCAAGGGAGAGAGGGAGACAAAGCCAATAGGAACTACAGGAGGGAGAGAGAAGGAGGAACAGATGCCGCGAGGCATGCAGGGGGCTTGGGCACTCTTGCCTCCAGTGAGGAATGCTTTTCATTCCTCATCCTGCCATGTTGCTTGGCAGGGCAACCCCGTCACAAGAATTAAGACCTTTGTTCCAATTAACCATCAGGGACGAGCCAGTTCCTGTTTGACATTCTGGTGTCATTCCATGCCTTTTTAGCAACTGTGCTGAAAAGACCAGGCTCTGTAATTTTCATTAAGGTTCATCAAGGGAGCCTTTGGAGATTATTAATAAAGATACTGCATATAACACAGCCCACCATCAGCTCTAGTGTCTCCTCAGCTATCAAGTCTTTCCAAAATAGAGCCAGGGCATGTGAAGCGGAGCCACCTGGAGCCCCTTTTCAATCTACGTAATGGAATTATTATCTAAGCCTATTTTAATTAATTAAATTTTATGAACAGACATCCATGAGATGCTATTAAATGCTTTATTAGAAATAAAGTTATATTCAATCACTTTTTTTGCCATTCATCTAGCTAATATCATGTTTCTAAAATCAAGTTTTGTTTTTTGATGGAATAAATTTACTAAGAGGCTTGATTAAGGCTTATGATCTTGTTACTGTCAGAAGTTTACTGACTTTTCTTCCCTCTCAACGTCAGTTCTGCTAACTTATTAAGGATGTATGTGAGACCTCCTAGGCTATACTTTGATCCTTTGGGTATCAATGGCAGATTTCAGGCATCAGAAACAACTGCAGAAATCTGGAGCTAGGAGGTAGGATGCCGTAACTGTTAAGACCAATGGCTTTGGCGTCAGATGCTTTTGGACTGGTTTCCTTATTCTGCCACCGATGAGCTGTGTGATTTCGGGCAATTGCCCAAACTCCGTAATGAGGAGTTTGGGTAATGAAGCTCCAGTTTCCTCATTGGTAAAGTAGGAGCCTAATTCCAGAGCTTAGTCAGGATGTACCCATATAGCTATACTGGTTGTTTATGGTTAACATCCATTCTGATTGGCTTCCCTGGCCTCTTCTGATTAGTCCATGCTTTAGCCATACTAGTTGTTCAATATTTTGCTCTCCATCCCTGCCTAACTCCCAGGATTGTTATGAGGACTAAATGAACTAACGTATGTAAAACCCTTATCTCAGTTGATGGCATATAGTAGGTGTTCATTAAACCCTAGTTATTGTTATTATTATTTTACTAGAATAGCTTTCTGTAACTTAACTGAGTCAAAATTTCCAGTGTCCAGTCTCAGCCCTAATGGCAAGATCCTATTAAAAAATGTTTCTAGGGTGATAACATGCATACTATCTACTTAAATTTTCAAAAGAACACTCTGAATTTGGGATCTTATGATTCCCATTTCACAGAAGAGGCCATGTAGGCTCTGAGAAGTTAAGTCACATTCATCCCCAGCCACACACCTAATAATGGGAAGAAGCAGGAACCAGGTTATGTCTGCTGACTGCAGGTCAAGGTCACTCAGTACGTTCCCTTTAAGTCATCTCATGGTGCTATAGTCACTCTTTCAAGGAACCATTGCTGTGATCACATCCAGCAACAAACTCTATCTTTAATAAAGTGGAACCCTGTCCAAAATACTTAGAGTATTACCAATTGATAAGGTAAGTTTACTATAATGATAAACATTTGATTTAATTTAAACTTCTATGTCACATATGGTGTCTTGGGGGACTCGGGGTCTCAGCTTTGGAGGATTATAACCTTTTCCTATTTCACAGCTACTGCTCTATTTCAGGTCCTTAGTTCTCTTTACTGGACTGTTATGAAAATATCTCCCAGCCAGTTTCATTCCCCTTGGCCTCTGATTTCTCTCATCCAGAGTAAACTGGAGACAGAGTTATCCATCTCCATGGTTACTCTCCTCAAGCCCAGATCAGAACATGACACTTCCCCACTTCAAGTGTCAGTGACTTCCCACTGCCTGAGGAATGAAGCCCCAGTATGTCTTCCAAGGTCACCAACTATCTGTGCACTAACTCCATTGACTGAGTTTAGAATTGTAGGGATCACCAAGGCCTGCTTCAAATCCTTAACACACACACCTGTATATGCACAAACATACACACGCACACACAAGTATAGACACATAGGTGCTCACATACTGATGCATATCTACACATCTGCACGTAAGCACATGTGCAAACACACATACACACCATATACGCATACATATGTACACACATATACACACCACATATATATATGTGTGTGTATAGGGAAACAATCTTTGGATCTCGGTCAAAAGGACCAACGTGGAGGGACCTTCAAGATGGCGGAGGAATAAGATGTGGAGATCACCTTCCTCCCCACAGATACATCAGAAATACATCTACACCTGGAACAACTCCTACAGAACACCTACTGAACGCTGGCAGAAGACCTCAGACCTCCCAAAAGGCAAGAAACTCCCCACGTACCTGGGTAGGGCAAAAGAAAAGAAGAAAAAACAGAGACAAAAGAAGAGGGACTGGAACTGCCCCTCTGGGAGGGAGCCATGAAAGAAGAAAAGTTTCCACACACTAGGAGGCCCCTTCACTGGTGGAGGGAGGGGTGGTGGCAGGGGGGGAGCTTCAGAGCCACGGAGGAGAGCGCAGCCACAGGGGTGTGGAGGGCAAAGCGGAGAGATTCCCGCATAGAGGATCAGGGCCGACCAGCACTCACCAGCCCGAGAGGCTTGTCTGCTCACCCACTAGGGTGGACGGGGGCTGGGAGCCGAGGCTCGGGCTTCGGAGGTCAGATCCCAGGGAGAGGACTGGGGTTGGCTGCGTGAACACAGCCTGAAGGGGGCTAGTGTGCCACAGCCAGCTGGGAGGGAGTCTGAGAAAAAGTCTGGAACGGCTGAAGAGGCAAGAGACCACTGTTTCAGGGTGCGCCAAGAGAGGGGATTCAGAGCACCAACTAAACGAGCTCCAGAGACGCGTGTGAGCTGCGACTATAAGCGCGGACACCAGACATGGGCATGAGATGGTAAGGCCGCTGCTGCAGCCACCAAGAAGCCTGTGTGCGAGCACAGGTCACTATCCACAACCCCCTTCCCGGGAGCCTGTGCAGGCCGCCACTGCCAGGGTCCCGTGATCCAGGGACAACTTCCCCGGGAGAACACAAGATGCGCCTCAGGCTGGTGCAACGTCATGCCGGCCTCTACTGCTGCAGGCTCACCCCGCATTCCGTACCCCTCCCTTCCTCTGGCCTGAGTGAGCCAAAGCCATGGAATCAGCCTCTCCTTTAACACCATCCTGTCTGGGCAGGAACAAAAGCCTGAGGGTGACCTACACACAGAGACGGGGCCAAATCCAAAGCTGAACCCCAGGAGCTGTGCGAACAAAGAAGAGAAAAGGAAATCTCTCCCGGCAGCCTCAAAAGCAGCAGATTAAAGCTCCACAGTCAACTTGATGTACCCTGCATCTGTGGAATACATGAATAGACAACGAATCATCCCAAAATTGAGACAGTGGACTTTGGGAGCAACTGTAGACTTGGGGTTTGCTTTCTGTATCTAATTTGTTTCTGGTTTTATGTTTATTTTGCTTTAGTATTTAGGGCTTATTATCATTAGTAGATTTGGTTGCTCTCTTCCTTTTTTAAAATATGTATATATATATTTTGCTTTTTCTCTTTTTGTGAGTGTATATGTGTATGCTTCTTTGTGTGATTTGGTCTGTATAGCTTTGTTTTTGTCCTAGGGTTCTGTCTGTCCGTTTTTTGTTTTGTTTTGTTTTGCTTTTGCGTTAAGTGGACCTCTCACTGTTGTGGCCTCTCCCATTGCGGAGCACAGGCTCCGGACGCACAGGCTCAGCGGCCATGGCTCACGGGCCCAGCCGCTCCGTGGCATGTGGGATCTTCCCAGACCGGGGCACAAACCCGTGTCCCCTGCATCGGCAGGCGGACTCTCAACCACTGCGCCCAAGGAAGCCCCTTAAAGCATTTTGATAGTCAATGTTTATTTCTTCTGCAACGCCATCTCTGCAGCATATCTTCTGCTTAAGTTCAAGATGGGAACTCTTATGGAAAGTCTGTGGATGAATGGATAAAAAAGATATTCTCCCTTCCTTCCTTTCTTTCTCCCTCTCTTTTTCTCTACACACACATACACACACACACACACACACACACACAGGAATGTTATTCAGCCTTAAAAAAGAGGAAATCCTGCTGTCGGCGGCAATATGGATGAATGTGGAGAACATTGTGCTCAGTGCAATAAGCCAGACAGGGAAAGACAAATACTCTATGATATCACTTATATGTGGAATCTTAAAAAAAAAGTTGCACTGATAGAAACAGTAGAAAGGTGGTCATCAGGGGCTAGGATTGGGGTAGGGAAAAGGGGAACTGTTGGTCATGGGGTACAAACTTTCATTTTAAGATGAATAGGTTCTGAGGTTCTAATGTAAACATGGTGACTATAGTTAATAATACTTATCGTATACTTGAAATTTGCCGAGAGTAGGTCTTAAGCATTCTCATCAAAAAAAAGATAACTACGTGAGGTGATGGATGTGTTCATTAACTTGATTGTGATAATCATTTAAAAATGTGTAAGTATAGGGGCTTCCCTGGTGGTGCAGTGGTTGAGAGTCCACCTGCCAGTGCAGGGGACACGGGTTCGTGCCTCGGTCTGGGAGGATCCTCATTCCGGGAAGATCCCACATGCCGCGGAGCGGCTGGGCCCGTGAGCCATGGCCGCTGAGCCTGTGCGTCCGGAGCCTGTGCTCCGCAACGGGAGAGGCCACAACAGTGAGAGGCCCGCGTACCACAAAAAAAAGAAAAAAATGTGTAAGTATATCAAATTACCACATTGTGCGCTTTAAATATATACAACTTTGTCAATTATATCTTAACAAAAATTTAGAGAAAGAAAGAAAAAAGAAAGGAAAGTTTTGCTGCTTAAACTTGATTTTGACATGGTTGGTAAATCACAGACTTTTAGAGGCTTCAGAAGAGGTCTAGTCCAACTTCCTCATTTCATAGACAAGCCTCCAAGTAATATCTCTAATGGGCACCTACAGACAAGAGAAGGACCCCTGAGTGACCTGTTCATCACTGTATTTCCAGGGCTTAACACAGTGACACATGGTAGAACTCAACAAATGATTTGTTGACCGACCCACTGACTTACTGACAGAATAGCATTTGCACACCTCATCAGCTGTAGAGTTGGTACAAGGCATTGGGTCTTCTGGGTGTCGGTCACACTGCCTCCCTTGAAACCAGTCAACGCATCACAATTCATCTTAGTTTTCAGGGCAAGACTCTGAAGTGTCCAAATTAACAGCAAGAAGCACCTGAAGCCTTTTCCATCTACCAAAGGCTGATCAAAAGGAAACTCTGGGTGGAAGTGGTGGGCTACTTTTCCACGGTCCCTACTGGGGGAGACATCTGCATCTCTGTAAAAGAGGGAGCAACAGCAGAGTGGACATTTCCAGTCTCTCTCCACCTGCCTACTTGGTCTTAGGGATGGTTATGGTTGGATTTTCATCCTATACCTCATGGCAAAGCACCTCACTGCCTTGATCAGGCCCTGGTTGTGGGTAAGTTCCAGAGGTGGGACCCTGAGGGCCCACCCGGGGGGCATATCTGCCCACCCAGACTGTGATTTCAGGCTCAGTATTGAAATGACCAGTGTCAATGTCAATAGAACAGGATCATATTTAGGAAAAGGGCTTCTGTGCCCTCTTCTTAACTAGGGGACTTCACAGCATCTCCCAATGTCAACAGAACTCTGCCTGAAACCTGAATAAAGTCAGGGATCTGTCAGCAAGTAGAAGGGTCAGGTACACTGTGTTGGTTGTGGCCGGGTTCTAGAAAGGGAGACTCCAACTCCTTACATTCCTCTTGCCTGTTCCTGGATTGCTCTTGGGAACCAGCAGGCAAGCTGAGCCTACAGTGGAGGGTGCGTGTTTGGGGGTGCGGAGCAGGGGTTGTTGTCCCGGCTGAACCTGAATCCAGACCGACATTCCCGAGCATCACACGGATGCCTGACAGACCACACAACCCAGGTGTGAGTGCACGAGGAGAGTCTTCTGGTCTGTCTCCAACAGCGCTCTTCTTCCCTTATAAGATGAAGACATAATCCACGGAGATTTCTGCCCATGTGTCCACTCTTTACTCCCTTTGCTGTGACTGTGGGAAGATGTGATGCTTGGAGGATCTGCAAACAATTTGGAACCTTGAGGGGAGCTTTGGCAATATTGAGCTTCTGTCGCAAAGCCATAAACAGCTTAGCTCCAAAGTCCTTGACCGCAATAGCTCATCCCCCTTTGATTCAGCCTCTATTCGTCAGCTACACTCACTGAAGCCAAAAGCACTTGCCACACACCCGTGAAGACAGCCAGGTTGCCTTTCAGTGATTCCTGTTGGCCTTAGGATAAAATGCACCCCCTTAGCACGGCTTAGAAGGCCCTTCAGGTTCTGCATGCTCCCAGGGTGCCGTCTACCTGTCACCACCATTTCCGCCCCAGGCTCCACCAGCTGCCACTACGGCACTGCCCGAATCCTGCACACGGCCCCCTATCTTGCCCCCTATCTTCCAAGCGCTCCGCTCCACCTCCAGGATCTAATGTCTTACTTTTCAGGTAACAGCTTAGACATCTGTACTCTGGAAAGTCTTCTCCAGCACCCCAGATTGCACTGTTACTTCTCTATCGCCCCCGAGCACCCTGGTCTGATTCGTCTCAGAGCGTACCGTACCGTATTGGAATCGTCTATGCAGTTATCTTTCCCACCACGCTGTAATCTCCCTGAGGGCAAGTACTATGCTCACCCCGTTCACTGCTGTATCCCCACAAGGACATCGGTTATGCTCACCCCGTTCACTGCTGTATCCCCACAAGGACATTGGCTATGCTCACCCCGTTCACTGCTGTATCCCCCCAAGGACATCGGTTATGCTCACCCCGTTCACTGCTGTATCCCCACAAGGACATTGGTCACACAAATGTGTTGCACAAAGGATTGAAAGGGAGGTGTAACTAGAACATAATGAAGCTAGTGGTTCCTATGGGAGAACTAATGGGTATACAGTCTTCATGAAGTAAGTCAGAGAACTCCACCTTTCAACGTACACATGACCGACCGCAAAGGATAGATGGGTGGTTTTGGTCTTTCCCATCAAGCACATCAAAGGCTCGGGTATTAGGGAGAAGGTCCCAAATTACCTGATGGTTTTGATCATGCTGAGGCCCATTTCAACGCAGCAGTGGGCGTGGTCCTGGCGGGGCTCAGGAAGTCCTGAAACACAGTAGTAGCAGTCTCCCAGGATTTTAATGCGAAGGCAGTGATGCTCCTGAAAGGAACAAGGTGGGAGAGGGAAGGACTGAGTCAACAGATGGGTAAGTGCTTCCGAAAGCCTTGGGAAAGAGGGGAGCCGGGTCAGCAGGTCTGCACCTTGGGATCAGGGGCTTCTACCTTTGAAATGTGCCGCTATTTTCTTCCCAGGAAATTGGAGGGGGGAGTTGAAGGGCTCAGCGGTGGAATGGAGTCGTGGAGAAACACTGGATTTTGAGTTTGACAGATACAGGGCCATATCCCAGCTCTGCCGTGTAGTACCTTTCTGATCTTAATCCCCCGCGGAATACTGAACACTCGAGTCCTGCTCCCACTGATGTATCTCTTCTCGGGACATGTCTCTGGATTAACAGCTTATATCAGTTGCTAGCTCAACAATAAGCACTTAAAAAATAAATCACTTAGGGATGCCAACTATTCCAACTCTACATAAAGTCCTTTCCCAACGACGGTACTGGCACCTTAAGAAGAGGGGCTGACTGTGTCTTGTACATACTTGTATTCATTTACTGATTCACACGCTTGCTCATCGATAAAAACATCAGGTGTGCATCTATCATAAAGCAAGCATTGTCCCTGACACAAAGATGATTAAAACAACCCCTATTATATATTAAACAAAATGCACCCTCGCAAGAACCTGGAGGTAGGTACAATTTTTATCCTGATCACTTCACCAGTGAGGGGCAGGACACGCCTGTTTGTTTGGTGGATTCACAATCTTGAAGACATGATCCTTACAAAGTTTCAAAGAGCAACATGTACCTAGGAAATGGTGCATACTTTCATATTGGATGGGAATAGGCTGGATTTTGCAGGTTACAGAGGAAAGAGAACTTGGGGCGGTAGAGCATAGGGGCTAAAAGCACTGGCTGAGGAGTCCCATTGCAGATCAAATCCTAGACCCCCACCCCATCCTAATTGTGTGTTTTAGGTAAATTACTTAACCTCTGAGCCTCCATTGCCTCATCTATAAAATGGGGATAAGAATAGGACCTCATTGTGTGATTGTAAAGATGTAGGAAGGCAAGGCATGTGAAGGCTTAGTATAGGGTCCAGCAGACGGGGCACTAAATTAATGTCACCCATCTCTATGATGATGACTTGGACTCCTGTCCCTGTTCTTTCACATTTCTATCTGTGACACAGGCAGATTCTCTCTAGGTCTCCTTGGGTAGATGGTTGGGACGGAACGACTCTGAGATGTCTTCTAGATTTGAAGCCCTAGGTGCCTGTGGGTCTATGGCTTTGTGGGTTAGGGGCTCTCCTTGGGAAACCAGAGTCCAAGGGCATGAGGAGGGGAGTTGCAGACAGAAAGGGCCTACTTGAGATGCCAGCAGCACAGTGGATGCCCTGGTACTGCCAAGTTATGAAGCACCATGCTGGTTT
The DNA here is from genome assembly GCF_003031525.2 of Neophocaena asiaeorientalis asiaeorientalis. Taxonomy (NCBI): domain Eukaryota; kingdom Metazoa; phylum Chordata; class Mammalia; order Artiodactyla; family Phocoenidae; genus Neophocaena; species Neophocaena asiaeorientalis. The sequence goes on from NW_020172779.1 coordinate 13,942,966, forward strand.
CCTAATCCGATCAGGCATTGGGACATCGTGTTTGGGTAACAAGTGAAATCACCCTCCCAATAAAAAACAAATATCAGACAGGGAAAGGAGAATCAGAACTGGCTCTGGTGTTTCCCTGTCTGGATCAGATCTCCAGGGCCTTGCCAACCTTCCCAAATGGGCACAGATGCGATCTTCAGAACGCTGATAGCAGACACAGCCATCCCACGGTTATTTTTAGGAGTGTGTGGTTCCTATCTATTGGCTGCTTCAATTCAACTAATTTTGTAAGAGAGCAAAAAGGGAAGCTCAAGACCTTCACTTGTTTCTTCTAAGACGCTCTAGACTGTTATGGCCAGAATGGAACTAGGGAGACCTGACTCCACTGGTCCTGGCAGTTTCCAGATTTGTGGAGTCCACGGGACAGCTTTAAAAAAAACCCAGAAGGTCCAAGGCACTTCTCTCTAGAGTTCAATTTTGTGTTTTGCCAAGGAAGTATGAAAAGTCCATCAACATACAAAAATAACAACCAAACTACCCACCTATCCCCATCACTTTATAAAAGAAAGGGCGTTTTCGACACCGAAAAAGTAAAAAGACATATTCTTGGACTAAAGGAAAGTTCCTGGCACTAAATGAAATGAATGATAAAAACTCAATACATTGAAGTGTGTGTGTGTGTGTGCGTATATATATATATATATATATA